>NC_012874.2:47454061-47488143 GCF_000003195.3 Sorghum bicolor
TTGAGGATATGCAATGTTATTTGCCCCCTGCTGTTGCTAACGTTTTGCAGGAGTATTCTGATGTTTTTCCAAGTGAGGTACCAGCGGGGCTGCCTCCACTACGCGGGATTGAGCACCAAATTGATCTTATTCCTGGAGCAGTTTTGCCAAATCATGCACCATACAGGACAAACCCGGAGGAAACAAAGGAAATTCAGCGACAAGTGCAAGAACTACTAGACAAAGGTTATGTCCGAGAATCTCTTAGTCCTTGTGCTGTTCCAGTAATTTTAGTGCCTAAGAAAGATGGAACATGGCGTATGTGTGTTGATTGTAGAGCTATTAATAATATCACCATTCGATATCGGCACCCTATTCCACGATTAGATGATATGCTAGATGAGCTGAGTGGTGCTGTTGTGTTTTCAAAAGTTGATTTACGTAGTGGGTACCACCAGATTCGTATGAAATTGGGAGATGAATGGAAAACTGCTTTCAAAACTAAGTTCGGTTTGTATGAGTGGTTAGTCATGCCTTTTGGGTTAACTAATGCACCTAGTACTTTCATGAGATTAATGAACGAGGTTTTGCGTGCTTTCATTGGGAAATTTGTTGTCGTATATTTTGATGACATATTGATTTACAGCAAATCATTGGATGAACATCTTGATCATTTACGTGCTGAATTGATGTTAAAATTGCATGAAGCCACTAAACAAAACATAGAGCGCATGAATGCTAAGTACAAATGCGCTGGAGATAAAGGTAGAAAGCAATTGATTCTGGAACCTGGGGATTTGGTTTGGTTGCATTTGCGAAAAGATAGATTTCCAGAACTGAGAAAATCCAAATTGATGCCTAGAGCTAATGGTCCTTTTAAAGTGCTGCAACGAATTAATGAGAATGCATATAAGCTTGATCTTCCTGCAGATTTTGGGGTTAGTCCCACATTTAACATTGCAGATTTGAAACCATATTTGGGTGAGGAACATGAGCTTGAGTCGAGGACGACTCAAATGCAAGAAAGGGAGGATGATGAGGACATCAACACCATCGATATATCCGCACCTACACCAGTTGGTCCTCTTACTCGTGCTTGTGCCCATCAACCCAACCTTCAAGTAAGTTCAGTTTTAAACTCTTGTCAATCATATTTAGACAATGGAGACACGTGCACTTTCGTGTTGCTCAGGAATAATGGACAAGATCAGCAAGGGAAGGTTCAACTGCATTCAGAATTTGAGGCAACACCATCTTCAAGGGCTGATTGCATATGGGAAGAGTGATAACTTAACAAAGGTGATTGGAGATCAGGTCCAAGCCTCCACAACATCCTCTATCAAGTTACCACGTCGCTTCTAAAGCAAGGAAACAAAGAGTCCAAACCCAACACGTTTTGGGAGTTGGATTCGGACTGGAAAATAACTCTAACTTGTATGGATCACCACGGCGTCATATGGACTCCAACTGGGACGTTCCTATACTTGTTGGAAAGCTCATGAAGTCTACTTTCCAATGGGTCCAACTACATATCTATGCAGCTTATGAGTCGGGTGCAGTCCTTGTTTTCGTGCCGACACCTTTTTCTATTTTGGTGCTGCGTCACCCTATTTTGGACCAATGGCCCATGTATCAAGTTGAGTCCATTAGGGACACATCCTAGGGTTGGAGGATGACTCTAGCACCCCTTTGGTCGTCCTCCCCTCTATTTATTTACATCTAGAGCTGCCATGAACAACTGGGTTTTGATTAGATAAAGTTTAGCCTTCGCTACTTGCTTGTAAACGCGCGTGCTGATCCAGCCGCCCGTCTTCTTGTTTTCGAAAGCCCACTTCATTAGAGATTGAGTTTGAAACCTTCATTTACATCTAGTATTTTAGTACTTGTTCTACTTGTTCTTGCTGGTTCTTCGATTGATTGCAGGACGAGTGCCCTAGTGGCCGGGTGTTGCGCTCCACAAGATCGTGACAGCCATTGGAGGCGGTGTATCGGTTGCTAAGGCGCGGCCTTAGAAGGCTGTAGTCGGGCCGTGAACGTCATCTCCATTCACTAATCGAGTTATCCAGCGCCTCTCATCAAAAGATCAGGCGAAAACCCTAGTGGGTTCACATCAACAAGTATGTCCTCCGTCTTCTTTGCTCCAAAATGTCCCATCAAACCTCCTCCATGAGCTTCCTGCAACAACAACAAACGAACAGAGCTAGCTGGAATGCATAGCTTGTTAGCTCTAAACACAAACCCATCACTAACGATGAATTTGTTCCATCCTTTTCCATCTTTACAACACAGCAACACTTCATTAAAATCAGCATCATGAACATATTGGTCTTTGATCGTTTCTAATCCAAAAATCTTGTAATCAAGTTGATTCAACAAAGTATATCTCCTTGACAAAGCATCAGCAATGATATTCTCCTTCCCTTTCTTGTGCTTAATATCATAAGGAAAGGATTCAATAAATTCTACCCACTTAGAATGTCTGCGATTTAGTTTTCCTTGACTACGAATATGTTTCAAAGATTCATGATCATAATGAATAACAAACTCTTTGGGCCACAAATAATGCTGCCATGTTTCTAAAGTTCGAACAAGAGCATACAATTATTTATCATAAGTTGAAGAGTTCAGAACAGGCCCACTCAATTTCTCACTAAAATATGCAACAGGTTTACCCTCTTGTAGCAAAACTCCTCCCAAACCAATCCCACTAGCATCACACTCAAGCTCAAAAGTCTTATTAAAATCAGGAAGCTGTAGGAGAGGTGCATGTGTTAACTTATCTTTCAACATGTTGAAGGAATTCTCTTGTACTTTGCCCCAAACAAAAGGCACTCCCTTCTTTGTAAGCTCATTCAATGGTGCGGCAATGGTGCTGAAATCCTTCACAAAATGGTGATAAAACCCAGCAAGTCCTAAGAAACTCCGCACCTGGGTGATTGTCTTTGGTATAGGCCGTCCCTGCATAGCTTCTACCTTGGCTTGATCAACCTCAATTCCCTGCGGAGTCACAACATAGCCAAGAAAAGACACACGATCGGTGCAAAAGGTGCACTTCTCAAGGTTTCCAAATAAACATGCATCACGTAGAGCATCAAAAATAGCATGCAAGTGATCAAGGTGTTCATCCAAAGATTTGCTGTAGATCAATATATCATCATAGTAGACTACAACAAATTTTCCAATGAAAGCACATAAAACCTCGTTCATTAGTCTCATGAAAGTACTAGGTGCATTAGTTAACCCAAAAGGCATTACCAACCACTCATATAAACCAAACTTAGTTTTGAAAGCAGTTTTCCATTCATCTCCCAATTTCATACGAATCTGGTGGTACCCACTACGCAAATCAACTTTGGAAAACACAACAGCACCACTCAATTCATCAAGCATATCATCTAAACGGGGAATAGGGAGTCTATATCGAATGGTGATATTATTAATTGCCCTACAGTCAACACACATTCGCCATGTTCTATCTTTCTTTGGCACCGAAATAACTGGAACAGCACAAGGACTAAGAGACTCACGTACATAACCTTTGTCGAGGAGTTCTTGCACTTGTCGCTGGATTTCTTTTGTTTCCTCCGGATTTGTCCTGTATGGCGCGTGGTTTGGCAAAGATGCACCAGGAATAAGATTAATTTGGTGCTCAATCCCGCGTATAGGTGGCAGCCCTGCCGGTATCATTGGGTGCGTCCAAAATGGTTTCTTAGCCTATGCTACATTATATGCAAACTTGCACCTATCTTGCACTGAAACTAACACTGTCTCCAAAGAGACCGAAGCAAGATTTCGTATGACACACGTCATCTAGGAGTTCCAACATGTGCGTCCAGATTGATATCCAAGCATTTGGTATGTTCCATGCAAACCGTGCACCTATCATGCATCAAGATTAACACTATCTCCAAACAGACCGAACCGAGCATCCACTAAGCCCCTTCGCCTAGGAGTACCAACAAGTGTGTCCAAAATGGTTTCTTAGACTATGGTGCATTAGGTGCAAACTGTGCACCTATCTCACTTTGGTGTGCTTAGAGACAGTATTAGTTTTGGTGCAAGGTATGTGCACGGTTTGCGCCTAATGCACCGAAGTCTAAGAAACCATTTTGGAAGCTCCTGTTGGTACTCCTAGGTGAACAGGCTCAAGTGGAGGCTCGGTTCGGTCTATTTAGAGATAGTGCTAATCCTAATGCAAGATAGGTGCACGATTTGCATGGAACACACCATATGCTCAGAAATCAATTTGGACGCAACAAATTTAACTCCTAGATGACATGTGTCATATGGAATCTCACTTCGGTCCGTTTAGAGATAGTGTTAGTTTCAGTGCAAGATAGGTGCACAGATTCCACCTAATGCACCATAGGATAAGAAACCATTTTGGACACACCCGATGGTACACCTAGGTCAAGGGGCTCAAGTGAAAACTCGGTTTAGTCTGTTTGGAGATAGTGCTAATCTTAATGCAAGATAGATGCACGGTTTGCATGCAACATACGATATGCTCAGAAATCAATTAGGACGCACCTGATATAACTCCTTGATAATGTGTGTCATATGGAATCTTGCTTCCGTTCGTTTAGAGACTGTTAGTTTTGGTAGAAGATATGTGCATGGTTTACGCCTAATGCACCATACGCTAAGAAACCATTTTAGACGCACTCGATGGTACTCGTAGTTGAAGAGGCTCAAGTGGAGGCTCGATTTGGTCTGTTCGGATATAGTGCCAATCTTAATGCAAGATACTTGCACAGTTTGAATGGAACATACCATATGTTAAGAAATCAATTTGGACGCACCCAATGGAACTCCTAGATGACGTGTGTCACATGGAATCTCGCTTCGCTCTGTTTGGAGACAATGTTAGTTTCGATGCAGATAGGTGCATAGTTTGTGCCTAATGCACCAGAGTCTAAGAAACCATTTTTGACGCACCTGTTTGTACTCCTAGATGAAGAGGCTCAAGTGGAAGCTCGGTTCGGTCTGTTTGGAGATAGTGCTAATCTTGATGCAAGATAGGTGCACGGTTTGCACAGAACATACAATATGCTTGGAAATCAATGTGGATGCACCCGATGGAACTCCTTGATGACGTGTGTCATACGGAATCTCGCTTTGGTCTGTTTAGAAACAGTGTTAGTTTCGGTGCAAGATATGTGCATGGTTTGTGCCTACTGCACCATAGTCTAAGAAACCATTTTGGAAGCACCTGTTGGTACTTCGGTGAAGAGGCTCAAGTGGAAGCTCCGTTTGATCTGTTTGGAGATAGTGCTAATCTTGATGCAAGATAGGTGCATGATTTGCAAGGAACATACCATATGCTTAAAAATCAATTTGGACGCACCTAATGGAACTCCTAGATGACGTGTGTCATATGGAATCTTGCTTTTGTCCATTTGTAGACATTGTAAGTTTTAGTGCAAGATAATTGCACAGTTTGTGCCTAATGCACCATAGTCTAAGAAACCATTTTGGACGCACTATTTGGTACTCTTGGATGAACAGCCCAAGTGGAAGCTTGGTTCGGTCAGTTTGGAGATAGTGCTAATACTTATGCAAGGTAGGTGCATGCTTTGCATGGAACATACCATATGCTTGGAAATCAATTTAGATGCACCCGATGGACCTCCTTGATGACGTGTGTCATATGGAATCTTGCTTCGGTCCATTTGGAGATATTGTTAGTTTTGGTGCAAGATAGGTGCACAGTTTGCACCTAATGCACCATAGTCTAAGAAACCATTTTGGACGCACTTGTTGGTACTCCTAGGTGAAGGGTCTCAAGTGGATGCTCGGTTCGATCTATTTGGAGATAGTGCTAATCTTGATGCAAGATAGATGCATGGTCTGCATGGAACATACCATATGCTTAGAAATTAATTTGGACACACCCGATAGAACTCTTTGATGACGTGTGTCATATGGAATCTCGCTTTGGTGTGCTTAGAGATAGTATTAGTTTTGGTGAAAGATATGTGCACGGTTTGCGCCTAATGCACCAAAGTCTAAGAAACTATTTTGGAAGCACCTGTTGGTACTCCTAGGGGAAGAAGCTCAAGTGGAGGCTCGGTTTGGTCTGTTTAGAGATAGTGCTAATCCTGATTCAAGATAGGTGCATGATTTGCATGGAACATACCATATGCTCAGAAATCAATTTGGACGCACCAGATAGAACTCTTTGATGACGTGTGTCATATGGAATCTCGCTTTGGTGTGCTTAGAGATGGTATTAGTTTCGGTGCAAGATATGTGCACGGTTTGCGCCTAATGCACCAAAGTCTAAGAATCCATTTTGGAAGCACCTGTTAGTACTCCTAGGAGAAGAGGCTCAAGTTGAGGATCGGTTTGGTCTGTATAGAGATAGTGCTAATCTTGATGCAAGATAGGTGCACGATTTGCATGGAACATACCATATGCTTAGAAATTAATTTGGACGCACCAGATGGAACTCCTAGATGACATGTGTCGTATGGAATCTCACTTCGGTCCGTTTAGAGACAGTGTTAGTTTCAGTGCAAGATAGGTGCACAGATTCCACCTAATGCACCATAGGATAAGATACCGTTTTGGACGCACCCGATGGTACTCCTAGGTCAAGGGGCTCAAGTGAAAACTCGGTTTAGTCTGTTTGGAGATAGTCTAATCTAATCTTGATGCAAGATAGATGCACGGTTTGCATGGAACATACGATATCCTCAGAAATCAATTAGGACGCACCTGATATAACTCCTTGATGATGTGTGTCATATGGAATCTTGCTTCGGTTCGTTTAGAGACTGTTAGTTTTGGTAGAAGATATGTGCATGGTTTACGCCTAATGCACCATAAGCTAAGAAACCATTTTAGACGCACTCGATGGTACTCGTAGTTGAAGAGGCTCAAGTGGAGGCTCGATTTGGTCTGTTCGGATATAGTGCTAATATTGATGCAAGATAGTTGCACAGTTTGAATGGAACGTACCATATGTTAAGAAATCAATTTGGACGCACCCAATGGAACTCCTAGATGACGTGTGTCACATGGAATCTCGCTTCGCTCTGTTTGGAGACAATGTTAGTTTCGATGCAGATAGGTGCATAGTTTGTGCCTAATGCACCATAGTCTAAGAAACCATTTTTGACGCACCTGTTTGTTCTCCTAGATGAAGAGGCTCAAGTGGAAGCTCGGTTCGGTCTGTTTGGAGATAGTGCTAATCTTGATGCAAGATAGGTGCACGGTTTGCATGGAACATACAATATGCTTGGAAATCAATGTGGATGCACCCGATGGAACTCCTTGATGACGTGTGTCATATGGAATCTCGCTTTGGTCTGTTTAGAAACAGTGTTAGTTTCGGTGCAAGATATGTGCATGGTTTGTGCCTACTGCACCATAGTCTAAGAAACCATTTTGGAAGCACCTGTTGGTACTTCGGTGAAGAGGCTCAAGTGGAAGTTCGGGTTGATCTGTTTGGAGATAGTGCTAATCTCGATGCAAGATAGGTGCATGATATGCAAGGAACATACCATATGCTTAAAAATCAATTTGGACGCACCCAACGGAACTCCTAGATGACGTGTGTCATATGGAATCTTGCTTTTGTCCGTTAGTAGACATTGTAAGTTTTAGTACAAGATAATTGCACAGTTTGCGCCTAATGCACCATAGTCTAAGAAACCATTTTGGACGCACTATTTGGTACTCTTGGATGAAGAGGCCCAAGTGGAAGCTTGGTTCGGTCAGTTTGGAGATAGTGCTAATACTTATGCAAGGTAGGTGCATGCTTTGCATGGAACATACCATATGCTTGGAAATCAATTTGGATGCACCCGATGGACCTCCTTGATGACGTGTGTCATAAGTAATCTTGCTTCGGTCCATTTGGAGATATTGTTAGTTTTGGTGCAAGATAGGTGCACAGTTTGCACCTAATGCACCATAGTCTAAGAAACCATTTTGGACGCACTTGTTGGTACTCCTAGGTGAAGGGGCTCAAGTGGATGCTCGGTTCGATCTATTTGGAGATAGTGCTAAACTTGATGCAAGATAGATGCATGGTCTGCATGGAATGTACCATATGCTTAGAATTTAATTTGGACACACCCGATAGAACTCTTTGATGACGTGTGTCATATGGAATCTCGCTTTGGTGTGCTTAGAGATAGTATTAGTTTCGGTGCAAGATATGTGCACGGTTTGCGCCTAATGCACCAAAGTCTAAGAAACCATTTTGAAAGCACCTGTTGGTACTCCTAGGTGAAGAGGCTCAAGTGGAGGCTCGGTTTGGTCTGTTTAGAGATAGTGCTAATCTTGATGCAAGATAGGTGCACGATTTGCATGGAACATACCATATGCTCAGAAATCAATTTGGACGCACCAGATGGAACTCCTAGATGACATGTGTCGTATGGAATCTCACTTCGGTCCGTTTAGAGACAGTGTTAGTTTCAGTGCAAGATAGGTGCACGGTTTGCAACTAATGCACCATAGGATAAGAAACCGTTTTGGACGCACCCGATGGTACTCCTAGGTCAAGGGGCTAAAGTGAAAGCTCGGTTTGGTCTGTTTGGAGAGAGTGCTAATCTTGATGCAAGATAGATGCACGGTTTGCATGGAACATACGATATGCTCCGAAATCAATTAGGACGCACCTGATATAACTCCTTGATGATGTGTGTCATATGGAATCTTGCTTCGGTTC
Source organism: Sorghum bicolor (assembly GCF_000003195.3). NCBI lineage: Eukaryota > Viridiplantae > Streptophyta > Magnoliopsida > Poales > Poaceae > Sorghum > Sorghum bicolor. The sequence goes on from NC_012874.2 coordinate 47,462,724, forward strand.
GTTTAGAGACTGTTAGTTTTGGTAGAAGATATGTGCATGGTTTATGCCTAATGCACCATAAGCTAAGAAACCATTTTAGACGCACTCGATGGTACTCGTAGTTGAAGAGGCTCAAGTGGAGGCTCGATTTGGTCTGTTCGGATATAGTGCTAATATTGATGCAAGATAGTTGCACAGTTTGAATGGAACGTACCATATGTTAAGAAATCAATTTGGACGCACCCAATGGAACTCCTAGATTACGTGTGTCACATGGAATCTCGCTTCGCTCTGTTTGGAGACAATGTTAGTTTCGATGCAGATAGGTGCATAGTTTGTGCCTAATGCACCATAGTCTAAGAAACCATTTTTGACGCACCTGTTTGTACTCCTAGATGAAGAGGCTCAAGCGGAAGCTCAGTTCGTTCTGTTTGGAGATAGTGCTAATCTTGATGCAAGATAGGTGCACGGTTTGCATGGAACATACAATATGCTTGGAAATTAATGTGGATGCACCCGATGGAACTCCTTGATGACGTGTGTCATATGGAATCTCGCTTTGGTCTGTTTAGAAACAGTGTTAGTTTCGGTGCAAGATATGTGCATGGTTTGTGCCTACTGCACCATAGTCTAAGAAACCATTTTGGAAGCACCTGTTGGTACTTCGGTGAAGAGGCTCAAGTGGAAGTTCGGGTTGATCTGTTTGGAGATAGTGCTAATCTCGATGCAAGATAGGTGCATGATATGCAAGGAACATACCATATGCTTAAAAATCAATTTGGACGCACCCAACGGAACTCCTAGATGACGTGTGTCATATGGAATCTTGCTTTTGTCCGTTAGTAGACATTGTAAGTTTTAGTGCAAGATAATTGCACAGTTTGAGCCTAATGCACCATAGTCTAAGAAACCATTTTGGACGCACTATTTGGTACTCTTGGATGAAGAGGCCCAAGTGGAAGCTTGGTTCGGTCAGTTTGGAGATAGTGCTAATACTTATGCAAGGTAGGTGCATGCTTTGCATGGAACATACCATATGCTTGGAAATCAATTTGGATGCACCCGATGGACCTCCTTGATGACGTGTGTCATATGGAATCTTGCTTCGGTCCATTTGGAGATATTGTTTGTTTTGGTGCAAGATAGGTGCACAGTTTGCACCTAATGCACCATAGTCTAAGAAACCATTTTGGACGCACTTGTTGGTACTCCTAGGTGAAGGGGCTCAAGTGGATGGTCGGTTCGATCTATTTGGAGATAGTGCTAATCTTGATGCAAGATAGATGCATGGTCTGCATGGAACGAACCATATGCTTAGAATTTAATTTGGACACACCCGATAGAACTCTTTAATGACGTGTGTCATATGGAATCTCGCTTTGGTGTGCTTAGAGATAGTATCAGTTTCGGTGCAAGATATGTGCACGGTTTGCGCCTAATGCACCAAAGTCTAAGAAACCATTTGGAAAGCACCTATTGGTACTCCTAGGTGAAGAGGCTCAAGTGGAGGCTCGGTTTGGTCTGTTTAGAGATAGTGCTAATCTTGATGCAAGATAGGTGCACGATTTGCATAGTACATACCATATGCTCAGAAATCAATTTGGACGCACCAGATGGAACTCCTAGATGACATGTGTCGTATGGAATCTCACTTCGGTCCGTTTAGAGATAGTGTTAGTTTCAGTGCAAGATAGGTGCACGGTTTGCACCTAATGCACCATAGGATAAGAAACCGTTTTGGACGCACACGATGGTACTCCTAGGTCAAGGGGCTAAAGTGAAAGCTCGGTTTGGTCTGTTTGGAGAGAGTGCTAATCTTGATGCAAGATAGATGCACGGTTTGCATGGAACATAGGATATGCTCCGAAATCAATTAGGACGCACCTGATGTAACTCCTTGATGATGTGTGTCATATGGAATCTTGCTTCGGTTCATTTAGAGACTGTTAGTTTTGGTAGAAGATATGTGCATGGTTTACGCCTAATGCACCATAAGCTAAGAAACCATTTTAGACGCACTCGATGGTACTCGTAGTTGAAGAGGCTCAAGTGGAGGCTCGATTTGGTCTGTTCGGATATAGAGCTAATCTTGATGCAAGATAGTTGCACAGTTTGAATGGAACGTACCATATGTTAAGAAATCAATTTGGACGCACCCAATGGAACTCCTAGATTACGTGTGTCACATGGAATCTCGCTTCGCTCTGTTTGGAGACAATGTTAGTTTCGATGCAGATAGGTGCATAGTTTGTGCCTAATGCACCATAGTCTAAGAAACCATTTTTGACGCACCTGTTTGTACTCCTAGATGAAGAGGCTCAAGCGGAAGCTCAGTTCGTTCTGTTGGGAGATAGTGCTAATCTTGATGCAAGATAGGTGCACGGTTTGCATGGAACATACAATATGCTTGGAAATCAATGTGGATGCACCCGATGGAACTCCTTGATGACGTGTGTCATATGGAATCTCGCTTTGGTCTGTTTAGAAACAGTGTTAGTTTCGGTGCAAGATATGTGCATGGTTTGTGCCTACTGCACCATAGTCTAAGAAACCATTTTGGAAGCACCTGTTGGTACTTCGGTGAAGAGGCTCAAGTGGAAGCTCGGTTTGATCTGTTTGGAGATAGTGCTAATCTCGATGCAAGATAGGTGCATGATTTGCAAGGAACATACCATATGCTTAAAAATCAATTTGGACGCACCCAACGGAACTCCTAGATGACGTGTGTCATATGGAATCTTGCTTTTGTCCGTTTGTAGACATTGTATGTTTTAGTGCAAGATAATTGCACAGTTTGAGCCTAATGCACCATAGTCTAAGAAACCATTTTGGACGCACTATTTGGTACTCTTGGATGAAGAGGCCCAAGTGGAAGCTTGGTTCGGTCAGTTTGGAGATAGTGCTAATACTTATGCAAGGTAGGTGCATGCTTTGCATGGAACATACCATATGCTTGGAAATCAATTTGGATGCACCCGATGGACCTCCTTGATGACGTGTGTCATTTGGAATCTTGCTTCGGTCCATTTGGAGATATTGTTAGTTTTGGTGCAAGATAGGTGCACAGTTTGCACCTAATGCACCATAGTCTAAGAAACCATTTTGGACGCACTTGTTGGTACTCCTAGGTGAAGGGGCTCAAGTGGATGCTCGGTTCGATCTATTTGGAGATAGTGCTAATCTTGATGCAAGATAGATGCATGGTCTGCATGGAATGTACCATATGCTTAGAATTTAATTTGGACACACCCGATAGAACTCTTTGATGATGTGTGTCATATGGAATCTTGCTTTGGTGTGCTTAGAGATAGTATCAGTTTCAGTGCAAGATATGTGCACGATTTGCGCCTAATGCACCAAAGTCTAAGAAACCATTTTGGAAGCACCTGTTGGTACTCCTAGGTGAAGAGGCTCAAGTGGAGGCTCGGTTTGGTCTGTTTAGAGATAGTGCTAATCTTGATGCAAGATAGGTGCACGATTTGCATGGAACATACCATATGCTCAGAAATCAATTTGGACGCACCAGATGGAACTCCTAGATGACATGTGTCGTATGGAATCTCACTTCGGTCCGTTTAGAGACAGTGTTAGTTTCAGTGCAAGATAGGTGCACGGTTTGCACCTAATGCACCATAGGATAAGAAACCGTTTTGGACGCACCCGATGGTACTCCTAGGTCAAGGGGCTAAAGTGAAAGCTCGGTTTGGTCTGTTTGGAGAGAGTGCTAATCTTGATGCAAGATAGATGCACGGTTTGCATGGAACATACGATATGCTCCGAAATCAATTAGGACGCACCTGATATAACTCCTTGATGATGTGTGTCATATGGAATCTTGCTTCGGTTCGTTTAGAGACTGTTAGTTTTGGTAGAAGATATGTGCATGGTTTACGCCTAATGCACCATAAGCTAAGAAACCATTTTAGACGCACTCGATGGTACTCGTAGTTGAAGAGGCTCAAGTGGAGGCTTGATTTGGTCTGTTCGGATATAGTGCTAATCTTGATGCAAGATAGTTGCACAGTTTGAATGGAACGTACCATATGTTAAGAAATCAATTTGGACGCACCCAATGGAACTCCTAGATTACGTGTGTCACATGGAATCTCGCTTCGCTCTGTTTGGAGACAATGTTAGTTTCGATGCAGATAGGTGCATAGTTTGTGCCTAATGCACCATAGTCTAAGAAACCATTTTTGACGCACCTGTTTGTACTCCTAGATGAAGAGGCTCAAGCGGAAGCTCGGTTCGGTCTGTTTGGAGATAGTGCTAATCTTGATGCAAGATAGGTGCACGGTTTGCATGGAACATACAATATGCTTGGAAATCAATGTGGATGCACCCGATGGAACTCCTTGATGACGTGTGTCATATGGAGTCTCGCTTTGGTCTGTTTAGAAACAGTGTTAGTTTCGGTGCAAGATATGTGCATGGTTTGTGCCTACTGCACCATAGTCTAAGAAACCATTTTGGAAGCACCTGTTGGTACTTCGGTGAAGAGGCTCAAGTGGAAGCTCGGTTTGATCTGTTTGGAGATAGTGCTAATCTCGATGCAAGATAGGTGCATGATTTGCAAGGAACATACCATATGCTTAAAAATCAATTTGGATGCACCCAACGGAACTCCTAGATGACGTGTGTCATATGGAATCTTGCTTTTGTCCGTTTGTAGACATTGTATGTTTTAGTGCAAGAAAATTGCACAGTTGGAGCCTAATGCACCATAGTTTAAGAAACCATTTTGGACGCACTATTTGGTACTCTTGGATGAAGAGGCCCAAGTGGAAGCTTGGTTCGGTCAGTTTGGAGATAGTGCTAATACTTATGCAAGGTAGGTGCATGCTTTGCATGGAACATACCATATGCTTGGAAATCAATTTGGATGCACCCGATGGACCTCCTTGATGACGTGTGTCAAATGGAATCTTGCTTCGGTCCATTTGGAGATATTGTTTGTTTTGGTGCAAGATAGGTGCACAGTTTGCACCTAATGCACCATAGTCTAAGAAACCATTTTGGACGCACTTGTTGGTACTCCTAGGTGAAGGGGCTCAAGTGGATGCTCAGTTCGATCTATTTGGAGATAGTGCTAATCTTGATGCAAGATAGATGCATGGTCTGCATGGAATGTACCATATGCTTAGAATTTAATTTGGACACACCCGATAGAACTCTTTGATGACGTGTGTCATATGGAATCTCGCTTTGGTGTGTTTAGAGATAGTATTAGTTTCGGTGCAAGATATGTGCACGGTTTGCGCCTAATCCACCAAAGTCTAAGAAACCATTTTGGAAGCACCTGTTGGTACTCCTAGGTGAAGAGGCTCACGTGGAGGCTCAGTTTGGTCTGTTTAGAGATAGTGCTAATCTTGATGCAAGATAGGTGAACGATTTGCATGGAACATACCATATGCTCAGAAATCAATTTGGACGCACCAGATAGAACTCCTAGATGACATGTGTCGTATGGAATCTCACTTTGGTCCGTTTAGAGACAGTGTTAGTTTCAGTGCAAGATAGGTGCACGGTTTGCACCTAATGCACCATAGGATAAGAAACCGTATTGGACGCACCCGATGGTACTCCTAGGTCAAGGGGCTAAAGTGAAAGCTCGGTTTGGTCTGTTTGGAGAGAGTGCTAATCTTGATGCAAGATAGATGCACGGTTTGCATGGAACATACGATATGCTCCGAAATCAATTAGGACGCACCTGATATAACTCCTTGATGATGTGTGTCATATGGAATCTTGCTTCGGTTCGTTTAGAGACTGTTAGTTTTGGTAGAAGATATGTGCATGGTTTACGCCTAATGCACCATAAGCTAAGAAACCATTTTAGACGCACTCGATGGTACTCGTAGTTGAAGAGGCTCAAGTGGAGGCTCGATTTGGTCTGTTTGGATATAGAGCTAATCTTGATGCAAGATAGTTGCACAGTTTGAATGGAACGTACCATATGTTAAGAAATCAATTTGGACGCACCCAATGGAACTCCTAGATTACGTGTGTCACATGGAATCTCGCTTCGCTCTGTTTGGAGACAATGTTAGTTTCGATGCAGATAGGTGCATAGTTTGTGCCTAATGCACCATAGTTTAAGAAACCATTTTTGACGCACCTGTTTGTACTCTTAGATGAAGAGGCTCAAGCGGAAGCTCAGTTCGTTCTGTTTGGAGATAGTGCTAATCTTGATGCAAGATAGGTGCACGGTTTGCATGGAACATACAATATGCTTGGAAATCAATGTGGATGCACCCGATGGAACTCCTTGATGACGTGTGTCATATGGAATCTCGCTTTGGTCTGTTTAGAAACAGTGTTAGTTTCGGTGCAAGATATGTGCATGGTTTGTGCCTACTGCACCATAGTCTAAGAAACCATTTTGGAAGCACCTGTTGGTACTTCGGTGAAGAGGCTCAAGTGGAAGCTCGGTTTGATCTGTTTGGAGATAGTGCTAATCTCGATGCAAGATAGGTGCATGATTTGCAAGGAAGATACCATATGCTTAAAAATCAATTTGGACGCACCCAACGGAACTCCTAGATGACGTGTGTCAGATGGAATCTTGCTTTTGTCCGTTTGTAGACATTGTATGTTTTAGTGCAAGATAATTGCACAGTTTGAGCCTAATGCACCATAGTCTAAGAAACCATTTTGGACGCACTATTTGGTACTCTTGGATGAAGAGGCCCAAGTGGAAGCTTGGTTCGGTCAGTTTGGAGATAGTGCTAATACTTATGCAAGGTAGGTGCATGCTTTGCATGGAACATACCATATGCTTGGAAATCAATTTGGATGCACCCGATGTGATGAGGACATCAACACCAGCGATACATCCTCTCCTACATCCTCTCCGACACAACCTATAGCTGGTCCTGGTCCTACATCCTCTCCGACACAACCTATAGCTGGTCCTGGTCCTACATCCTCTCCGACACAACCTATAGCTGGTCCTCTTACTCGTGCTCGTGCTCGTGCCCGTCAACTCAACCTTCAAGTAAGTTCAGTTTTAAACTCTTGTCAATCATATTTAGACAATGGAGACACGTGCACTTTCGTGTTGCTCAGGAATAATGGACAAGATCAGCAAGGGAAGGTTCAACTGCATTCGGAATTTGAGGCAACACCAACTTCAAGGGCTGATTGCATATGGGAAGAGTGATAACTTAACAAAGGTGATTGGAGATCAGGTCCAAGCCTCCACAACATCCTCTATCAAGTTACCACGTCGCTTCTAAAGCAAAGAAACAAAGGGTCCAAACCCAACACGTTTTGGGAGTTGGATTCAGACTGGAAAATAACTCTAACTTGTATGGATCACCACGGGGTCATATGGACTCCAACTGGGACGTTCCTATACTTGTTGGAAAGCTCATGAAGTCTACTTTCCAATGGGTCCAACCACATATCTATGCAGCTTATGAGTCGGGCGCAGTCCTTGTTTTCGTGCCGACACCTTTTTCTGTTTTGGTGCTGCGTCACCCTATTTTGGACCAATGGCCCATGTATCAAGTTGAGTCCATTAGGGACGCGTCTTAGGGTTGGAGGACGACTCTAGCACCCCTTTGGTCGTCCTCCTCTCTATTTATTTACATCTAGAGCCGCCATGAACAACTGGGTTTTGATTAGATAAAGTTTAGCCTTCGCTACTTGCTTGTAAACGCGCGTGCTGATCCAGCCGCCCGTCTTCTTGTTTTCGAAACCCCACTTCATTAGAGATTGAGCTTGAAACCTTCATTTACATCTAGTATTTTAGTACTTGTTCTACTTGTTCTTGCTGGTTCTTCGATTGCTTGCAGGACGAGTGCCCTAGTGGCCGGGTGTTGCGCTCCACAAAATCGTGACAGCCATTGGAGGCGGTGTATCGGTTGCTAAGGCGCGGCCTTAGAAGGCTGTAGTCGGGCCGTGAACGTCATCTCCATTCACTAATCGAGTTATCCAGCGCCTCTCATCGAAAGATCAGGCGAAAACCCTAGTGGGTTCACATCAGTTGGTATCAGAGCAAGGTTTATCGGTGAGAGATTTCCAATTCTTCGTGTTTGTTTTTCCTATAGTCCAAAAAAGACAAAAAAATATAGCAGATTTGTTTTCCATAATCCTATAAATCCTTTGTGCCGTGGCTAGTACTACTTAGTTAGGGCTGATTGAATGAGTGTTTGCTTCGGTCGTGTCCAGTGCTGATTTTAGTTTAGTCCTTTAGAGTTTTGAGTTCTTGTCACCATCTAGTCACAGCTGCGTCCAATCTATTGTGGGTTGGAATTTGAGTAGATCTTGATAATAGGTGCAGCCACTTGTTGGTCTATTCTGTGTTTCCATCAACGTGATCCAAAAGGAAAGATAGCACTTCATACTTGTGCTAGATATATTGAATTTTGAGGTTCAGCCTTACTCTAGTGAGAGGGTGAGAGTGGTGAAGTGATATTTTGTACTATTTTGTTTATATAATCAGGTTTTGAGGTTCCCCAAAAAAAAGAAAAGAGAAAAAAAAAATAAAGAAAAAAAAAGAAAGAAAGAAAGAAAAAAAAATCAAAAAAAGGGGATTGTTGTTCCTTTTGTTTCCAGTAGGGCTGCTCATTTTGTTTCTAGTGGTGTGCTGTGTTTTTCCTTTGTGTCCAGGCTCGCGTCTCTAGCACGGTCTAGCCTAGGACCAGCACAGTACCATCGTCAAATGCTTATTCAGCTCGCTTTTATAACTAACGTGGTGCTAGTTCGTTCCTTGTTTCAGCCCACCTATAGCTCCACATACTCTACAGCTTGACAGGTCTTGTGCTGCAGCACCGATACACTTCGTCCATTGCTGTACACTTGTTGGCAGACGACCCCTCCTGTCAAGCAAGGTAAGAATTGGTAAGAACTTGTGTTACAGGTTGAGTGTGAGCGACTTGCTGTAGCTACATCCTAGTAGTTGTAGGGCTTTTATTTCTTCACTTGCCTTTTTGTTGTCTTTGTCTTTGAACCATGCCAGGGGCAGATGATGGTAACGAAACACGACTTACACCTCGCACTAAGGGCATCATACAACATTTTGAAAGGAAAGTGAAGCTGCACACAGAGGGACTTGATAACAACTTGCAGGTGACGAATGAAAAGCTGGGGCAGTTGGAGGCTACGCAGATTGCCACAAACAACAAGCTCACAAGTTTGGAGGAATCCGTTGCTAGTGTGGACAAAAGCCTTGCTGCTCTCCTAAGGCGATTTAATGCTTTCCACACCGAAGATAAAGAGAAGCAAAAAGAAGAAAAGGAGGGAGATCGAGAGCATGGTAGTCATGAAGATGACTACACTGGTGATACTGAACATGATGATCAAGACACTCGTGATCGACGTCGCCTTCGTCACAACCGTAGAGGTATGGGTGGCAACCACCGACGCGAGGTACACAATAATGATGATGCTTTCAGTAAGATTAAATTTAAGATACCCCCTTTTGATGGTAAATATGACCCTAATGCTTACATCACTTGGGAGATTGCTGTGGATCAAAAGTTTGCATGTCATGAATTTCCTGAGACTACACGTGTTAGGGCTGCTACTAGTGAGTTTACAGATTTTGCTTCTGTTTGGTGGATAGAATATGGAAAGAAAAATCCTAATAACTTACCTAGAACTTGGGATGCGCTGAAAAGGGCCATGAGAGCTAGATTTGGTCCATCTTACTATGCGCGTGATATGATAAATAAGTTGCAGCAGTTAAGACAAGGTGCTAAAAGTGTAGAAGAATATTATCAGGAATTACAAACGGGTATGTTGCGTTGTAACCTAGAGGAGGATGAGGAGCCGGCTATGGCTAGATTTTTGGGTGGGTTAAATCGGGAAATTCAGGACATCCTCGCTTACAAAGAATACAATAATGTAACTCGTTTGTTTCATCTTGCTTGTAAAGCTGAAAGGGAAGTGCAGGGACGACGTGCTAGCGCAAGGAGTAATATTTCTGCAGGGAAGGCTAATTCATGGCAGCAACACATGGCTTCAACTCCATCTACACGTATTTCTACTCCATCATCTAGTGACAAGACTCGAGCTGCCCCCACCAATTCAGTTGCGAAGACGATGCAAAAGCCTGCTGCGAGTACTTCATCCGTGGCATCGACGGGTAGAACAAGCAACATACAATGTCATCGGTGCAAGGGATATGGGCACATGATGCGTGACTGCCCAAACAAGCGAGTTATGATTGTCAGGGATGATGGTGAGTACTCATCTGCTAGTGATTTTGATGAGGATACACTTGAACTGTGATGCGAGCCCGCTAGGGTTTTTGGACTGATCTTTCGATGAGAGGCGCTGGATAACTCGATTAGTGGATGGAGATGACGTTCACGGCCCGACTACAGCCCTCAAGACCGCGCCTTAGCAACCGATACACCACGTCCAACAGCCGTCACGATCTTGTGGAGCGCGACAACCAGCCCCTAGGGCTCCCGTCCTGCAAGCAATCGAAGAACTAGCAAGAACAAGGAAACAAGCACTGAATTTGCAAGATGAATTGAAGGTTTTAAACTGAATCTTAATCAACAATGGGGTTCCGAAGACAAGGAGGCGGGCGGCTGATCCTGCACGCGCGCCTACAAGCAAGTAGCGAAGGCTAAACTTGATCTAAACAAAACCCAATTGTTCATGGCGGCTCTAGATGTAAATAAATAGAGGGGAGGATGACCAAAGGGGTGCTAGAGTCGTCCTCCAACCCTAGGACGCGTCCCTAATGGACTCAACTTGATACATGGGCCATTGGTCCAAAATAGGGTGACGCAGCACCAAAACAGAAAAAGGTGTCGGCACGAAAACAAGGACTGCGCCCGACTCATAAGCTGCATAGATATGTGGTTGGACCCATTGGAAAGTAGACTTCATGAGCTTTCCAACAAGTATAGGAACGTCTCAGTTGGAGTCCATATGACGCCGTGGTGATCCATACAAGTTAGAGTTATTTTCCAGTCCGAATCCAAGTCCCAAAACGTGTTGGGTTTGGACTCTTTGTTTCTTTGCTTTAGAAGCGACGTGGTAACTTGATAGAGGATGTTGTGGAGGCTTGGACCTGATCTCCAATCACCTTTGTTAAGTTATCACTCTTCCCATATGCAATCAGCCCATGAAGTTGGTGTTGCCTCAAATTCTGAATACAGTTGAACCTTCCCTTGCTGATCTTGTCCATTATTCCTGAGCAACACGAAAGTGCACGTGTCTCCATTGTCTAAATATGATTGACAAGAGTTTAAAACTGAACTTACTTGAAGGTTGAGTTGACGGGCACGAGCACGAGTAAGAGGACCAGCTATAGGTTGTGCCGGAGAGGATGTAGGATATGTATCGCTGGTGGATGTAGGATATGTATCGCTGGTGTTGATGTCCTCATCACACTGCTTGCGACTGACCATGCAGGTAATGAAGATCAAATAGAAGAACATATTAATGCTGGTGAAGCGGACCACTATGAGAGCTTGATCGTGCAGCGAGTGCTTAGTGCACAAATGGAGATGGCGGAGCAAAATCAGCGACACATTTTATTCCAAACAAAGTGTGTCATCAAAGAGCGTTCTTGTCGCATGATCATTGATGGAGGTAGCTGCAACAACTTGGCAAGCAGCGATATGGTGCAGAAGCTTGCCCTCAACACCAAGCCACACCCGCATCCCTACTACATCCAATGGCTGAACAACAGTGGTAAGGCAAAGGTAACTAGACTTGTGAGAATTAATTTTTCCATCGGATCCTACAAAGATATTGTTGAATGTGATGTTGTGCCTATGCAAGCTTGTAACATTCTGCTAGGTAGACCTTGGCAATTTGATAGAGATTCTATGCATCATGGTAGATCAAATCAGTATTCTTTTCTATACCATGATCGCAAAATTGTGTTGCATCCTATGTCCCCTGAAACTATTATGCAAACTGACGTTGCTAGGGCTACTAAAGCAAAGAGCAAGAGCAATAAAAATGATAAATCTGTAATTGGTAACAAAGATGAGATAAAACTGAAAGGACGTTGTATGATAGCTACCAAATCAGATATTAATGAGTTCAATGCATCCACTTCTGTTGCTTATGCTTTGATATGCAAGGATGCTTTGATTTCAGTTGAGGATATGCAATGTTCTTTGCCCCCTGCTGTTGCTAACGTTTTGCAGGAGTATTCTGATGTGTTTCCAAGTGAGGTACCAGCGGGGCTGCCTCCACTACGCGGGATTGAGCACCAAATTGATCTTATTCCTGTAGCAGTTTTGCCAAATCGTGCACCATACAGGACAAACCCGGAGGAGACAAAGAAAATTCAGCGACAAGTACAAGAACTACTAGACAAAGGTTATGTCCGAGAATCTCTTAGTCCTTGTGCTGTTCCAGTAATTTTAGTGCCAAAGAAAGATGGAACATGGCGTATGTGTGTTGATTGTAGAGCTATTAATAATATCACCATTCGATATCGACACCCTATTCCACGATTAGATGATATGCTAGATGAACTGAGTGGTGCTGTTGTGTTTTCAAAAGTTGATTTACGTAGTGGGTACCACCAGATTCGTATGAAATTGGGAGATAAAGGTAGAAAGCAATTGATTCTGGAACCTGGGGATTTGGTTTGGTTGCATTTGCGAAAAGATAGATTTCCAGAACTGAGAAAATCCAAATTGATGCCTAGAGCTGATGGTCCTTTTAAAGTGCTGCAACGAATTAATGAGAATGCATATAAGCTTGATCTTCCTGCAGATTTTGGGGTTAGTCCCACATTTAACATTGCAGATTTGAAGCCTTATTTGGGTGAGGAAGATGAGCTTGAGTCGAGGACGACTCAAATGCAAGAAAGGGAGGATGATGAGGACATCAACACCAGCGATACATCCTCTCCTACATCCTCTCCGACACAACCTATAACTGGTCCTGGTCCTACATCCTCTCCGACACAACCTATAGCTGGTCCTGGTCCTACATCCTCTCCGACACAACCTATAGCTGGTCCTCTTACTCGTGCTCGTGCTCGTGCCCGTCAACTCAACCTTCAAGTAAGTTCAGTTTTAAACTCTTGTCAATCTTATTTAGACAATGGAGACATGTGCACTTTCATGTTGCTCAGGAATAATGGACAAGATCAGCAGGGAAGGTTCAACTGCATTCGGAATTTGAGGCAACACCAACTTCAAGGGCTGATTGCATATGGGAAGAGTGATAACTTAACAAAGGTGATTGGAGATCAGGTCCAAGCCTCCACAACATCCTCTATCAAGTTACCACGTCGCTTCTAAAGCAAAGAAACAAAGAGTCCAAACCCAACACGTTTTGGGAGTTGGATTCGGACTGGAAAATAACTCTAACTTGTATGGATCACCACGGCGTCATATGGACTCCAACTGGGACGTTCCTATACTTGTTGGAAAGTCATGAAGTCTACTTTCCAATGGGTCCAACCACATATCTATGCAGCTTATGAGTCGGGCGCAGTCCTTGTTTTCGTGCCGACACCTTTTTCTGTTTTGGTGCTGCGTCACCCTATTTTGGACCAATGGCCCATGTATCAAGTTGAGTCCATTAGGGACGCGTCTTAGGGTTGGAGGACGACTCTAGCACCCCTTTGGTCGTCCTCCCCTCTATTTATTTACATCTAGAGCCGCCATGAACAACTGGGTTTTGATTAGATAAAGTTTAGCCTTCGCTACTTGCTTGTAAACGCGCGTGCTGATCCAACCGCCCGTCTTCTTGTTTTCGAAACCCCACTTCATTAGAGATTGAGCTTGAAACCTTCATTTACATCTAGTATTTTAGTACTTGTTCTACTTGTTCTTGCTGGTTCTTCGATTGCTTGCAGGACGAGTGCCCTAGTGGCCGGGTGTTGCGCTCCACAAGATCGTGATAGCCATTGGAGGCGGTGTATCGGTTGCTAAGGCGCGGCCTTAGAAGGCTGTAGTCGGGCCGTGAACATCATCTCCATTCACTAATCGAGTTATCCAGCGCCTCTCATCGAAAGATCAGGCGAAAACCCTAGTGGGTTCACATCACGATGGACCTCCTTGATGACGTGTGTCATATGGAATCTTGCTTTGGTCCATTTGGAGATATTGTTAGTTTTGGTGCAAGATAGGTGCACAGTTTGCACCTAATGCACCATAGTCTAAGAAACCATTTTGGACGCACTTGTTGGTACTCCTAGGTGAAGGGGCTCAAGTGGATGCTCGGTTCGATCTATTTGGAAATAGTGCTAATCTTGATGCAAGATAGATGCATGGTCTGCATAGAATGTACCATATGCTTAGAATTTAATTTGGACACACCTGATAGAACTCTTTGATGACGTGTGTCATATGGAATCTCGCTTTGGTGTGCTTAGAGATAGTATCAGTTTCGGTGCAAGATTTGTGCACGATTTGCGCCTAATGCACCAAAGTCTAAGAAACCATTTTCGAAGCACCTGTTGGTACTCCTAGGTGAAGAGGCTCAAGTGGAGGCTCGGTTTGGTCTGTTTAGAGATAGTGCTAATCTTGATGCAAGATAGGTGAACGATTTGCATGGAACATACCATATGCTCAGAAATCAATTTGGACGCACCAGATGGAACTCCTAGATGACATGTGTCGTATGGAATCTCACTTCGGTCCGTTTAGAGACAGTGTTAGTTTCAGTGCAAGATAGGTGCTCGGTTTGCACCTAATGCACCATAGGATAAGAAACCGTTTTGGACGCACCCGATGGTACTCCTAGGTCAAGGGGCTAAAGTGAAAGCTCGGTTTGGTCTGTTTGGAGAGAGTGCTAATCTTGATGCAAGATAGATGCACGGTTTGCATGGAACATACGATATGCTCCGAAATCAATTAGGAAGCACCTGATATAACTCCTTGATGATGTGTGTCATATGGAATCTTGCTTCGGTTCGTTTAGAGACTGTTAGTTTTGGTAGAAGATATGTGCATGGTTTACGCCTAATGCACCATAAGCTAAGAAACCATTTTAGACGCACTCGATGGTACTCGTAGTTGAAGAGGCTCAAGTGGAGGCTCGATTTGGTCTGTTCGGATATAGAGCTAATCTTGATGTAAGATAGTTGCACAGTTTGAATGGAACGTACCATATGTTAAGAAATCAATTTGGACGCACCCAATGGAACTCCTAGATTACGTGTGTCACATGGAATCTCGCTTCGCTCTGTTTGGAGACAATGTTAGTTTCGATGCAGATAGGTGCATAGTTTGTGCCTAATGCACCATAGTCTAAGAAACCATTTTTGACACACCTGTTTGTACTCCTAGATGAAGAGGCTCAAGCGGAAGCTCAGTTCGTTTTGTTTGGAGATAGTGCTAATCTTGATGCAAGATAGGTGCACGGTTTGCATGGAACATACAATATGCTTGGAAATCAATGTGGATGCACCCGATGGAACTCCTTGATGACGTGTGTCATATGGAATCTCGCTTTGGTCTGTTTAGAAACAGTGTTAGTTTCGGTGCAAGATATGTGCATGGTTTGTGCCTACTGCACCATAGTCTAAGAAACCATTTTGGAAGCACCTGTTGGTACTTCGGTGAAGAGGCTCAAGTGGAAGCTCGGTTTGATCTGTTTGGAGATAGTGCTAATCTCGATGCAAGATAGGTGCATGATTTGCAAGGAACATACCATATGCTTAAAAAACAATTTGGACGCACCCAATGGAACTCCTAGATGACGTGTGTCATATGGAATCTTGCTTTTGTCCGTTTGTAGACATTGTATGTTTTAGTGCAAGATAATTGCACAGTTTGAGCCTAATGCACCATAGTCTAAGAAACCATTTTGGACGCACTATTTGGTACTCTTGGATGAAGAGGCCCAAGTGGAAGCTTGGTTCGGTCAGTTTGGAGATAGTGCTAATACTTATGCAAGGTAGGTGCATGCTTTGCATGGAACATACCATATGCTTGGAAATCAATTTGGATGCACCCGATGGACCTCCTTGATGACGTGTGTCATATGGAATCTTGCTTCGGTCCATTTGGAGATATTGTTAGTTTTGGTGCAAGATAGGTGCACAGTTTGCACCTAATGCACCATAGTCTAAGAAACCATTTTGGACGCACTTGTTGGTACTCCTAGGTGAAGGGGCTCAAGTGGATGCTCGGTTCGATCTATTTGTAGATAGTGCTAATCTTGATGCAAGATAGATGCATGGTCTGCATGGAATGTACCATATGCTTAGAATTTAATTTGGACACACCCGATAGAACTCTTTGATGACGTGTGTCATATGGAATCTCGCTTTGGTGTGCTTAGAGATAGTATCAGTTTCGGTGCAAGATATGTGCACGATTTGCGCCTAATGCACCAAAGTCTAAGAAACCATTTTGGAAGCACCTGTTGGTACTCCTAGGTGAAGAGGCTCAAGTGGAGGCTCGGTTTGGTCTGTTTAGAGATAGTGCTAATCTTGATGCAAGATAGGTGCACGATTTGCATGGAACATACCATATGCTCAGAAATCAATTTGGACGCACCAGATGGAACTCCTAGATGACATGTGTCGTATGGAATCTCACTTCGGTCCGTTTAGAGACAGTGTTAGTTTCAGTGCAAGATAGGTGCACGGTTTGCACCTAATGCACCATAGGATAAGAAACCGTTTTGGACGCACCCGATGGTACTCCTTGGTCAAGGGGCTAAAGTGAAAGCTTGGTTTGGTCTGTTTGGAGAGAGTGCTAATCTTGATGCAAGATAGATGCACGGTTTGCATGGAACATACGATATGCTCCGAAATCAATTAGAACGCACCTGATATAACTCCTTGATGATGTGTGTCATATGAAATCTTGCTTCGGTTCGTTTAGAGACTGTTAGTTTTGGTAGAAGATATGTGCATGGTTTACGCCTAATGCACCATAAGCTAAGAAACCATTTTAGATGCACTCGATGGTACTCGTAGTTGAAGAGACTCAAGTGGAGGCTCGATTTGGTCTGTTCGGATATAGAGCTAATCTTGATGCAAGATAGTTGCACAGTTTGAATAGAACGTACCATATGTTAAGAAATCAATTTGGACGCACCCAATGGAACTCCTAGATTACGTGTGAAACATGGAATCTCGCTTCGCTCTGTTTGGAGACAATGTTAGTTTCGATGCAGATAGGTGCATAGTTTGTGTCTAATGCACCATAGTCTAAGAAACCATTTTTGACGCACCTGTTTGTACTCCTAGATGAAGAGGCTCAAGTGGAAGCTCAGTTCGTTCTGTTTGGAGATAGTGCTAATCTTGATGCAAGATAGGTGCACGGTTTGCATGGAACATACAATATGCTTGGAAATCAATGTGGATGCACCCGATGGAACTCCTTGATGACGTGTGTCATATGGAATCTCGCTTTGGTCTGTTTAGAAACAGTGTTAGTTTCGGTGCAAGATATGTGCATGGTTTGTGCCTACTGCACCATAGTCTAAGAAACCATTTTGGAAGCACCTCTTGGTACTTCGGTGAAGAGGATCAAGTGGAAGCTCGGTTTGATCTGTTTGGAGATAGTGCTAATCTCGATGCAAGATAGGTGCATGATTTGCAAGGAACATACCATATGCTTAAAAATCAATTTGGACGCACCCAACGGAACTCCTAGATGACGTGTGTCATATGGAATCTTGCTTTTGTCCGTTTGTAGACATTGTATGTTTTAGTGCAAGATAATTGCACAGTTTGAGCCTAATGCACCATAGTCTAAGAAACCATTTTGGACGCACTATTTGGTACTCTTGGATGAAGAGGCCCAAGTGGTAGCTTGGTTCGGTCAGTTTGGAGATAGTGCTAATACTTATGCAAGGTAGGTGCATGCTTTGCATGGAACATACCATATGCTTGGAAATCAATTTGGATGCACCCGATGGACCTCCTTGATGACGTGTGTCATATGGAATCTTGCTTCGGTCCATTTGGAGATATTGTTAGTTTTGGTGCAAGATAGGTGCACAGTTTGCACCTAATGCACCATAGTCTAAGAAACCATTTTGGACGCACTTGTTGGTACTCCTAGGTGAAGGGGCTCAAGTGGATGCTCGGTTCGATCTATTTGGAAATAGTGCTAATCTTGATGCAAGATAGATGCATGGTCTGCATGGAATGTACCATATGCTTAGAATTTAATTTGGACACACCTGATAGAACTCTTTGATGACGTGTGTCATATGGAATCTCGCTTTGGTGTGCTTAGAGATAGTATCAGTTTCGGTGCAAGATATGTGCACGATTTGCGCCTAATGCACCAAAGTCTAAGAAACCATTTTGGAAGCACCTGTTGGTACTCCTAGGTGAAGAGGCTCAAGTGGAGGCTCGGTTTGGTCTGTTTAGAGATAGTGCTAATCTTGATGCAAGATAGATGAACGATTTGCATGGAACATACCATATGCTCAGAAATCAATTTGGACGCACCAGATGGAACTCCTAGATGACATGTGTCGTATGGAATCTCACTTCGGTCCGTTTAGAGACAGTGTTAGTTTCAGTGCAAGATAGGTGCACGGTTTGCACCTAATGCACCATAGCATAAAAAACCGTTTTGGACGCACCCGATGGTACTCCTAGGTCAAGGGGCTAAAGTGAAAGCTCGGTTTGGTCTGTTTGGAGAGAGTGCTAATCTTGATGCAAGATAGATGCACGGTTTGCATGGAACATACGATATGCTCCGAAATCAATTAGGACGCACCTGATATAACTCCTTGATGATGTGTGTCATATGGAATCTTGCTTCGGTTCGTTTAGAGACTGTTAGTTTTGGTAGAAGATATGTGCATGGTTTACGCCTAATGCACCATAAGCTAAGAAACCATTTTAGACGCACTGGATGGTACTCGTAGTTGAAGAGGCTCATGTGGAGGCTCGATTTGGTCTGTTCGGATATAGAGCTAATCTTGATGCAAGATAGTTGCACAGTTTGAATAGAACGTACCATATGTTAAGAAATCAATTTGGACGCACTCAATGGAACTCCTTGATTACGTGTGTCACATGGAATCTCGCTTCGCTCTATTTGGAGACAATGTTAGTTTCGATGCAGATAGGTGCATAGTTTGTGCCTAATGCACCATAGTCTAAGAAACCATTTTTGACGCACCTATTTGTACTCCTAGATGAAGAGGCTCAAGCGGAAGCTCAGTTCGTTCTGTTTGGAGATAGTGCTAGTCTTGATGCAAGATAGGTGCACTGTTTGCATGGAACATACAATATGCTTGGAAATCAATGTGGATGCACCCGATGGAACTCCTTGATGACGTGTGTCATATGGAATCTTGCTTTTGTCCGTTTGTAGACATTGTAAGTTTTAGTGCAAGATAATTGCACTGTTTGCGCCTAATGCACCATAGTCTAAGAAACCATTTTGGACGCACTATTTGGTACTCTTGGATGAAGAGGCCCAAGTGGAAGCTTGGTTCGGTCAGTTTGGAGATAGTGCTAATACTTATGCATGGTAGGTGCATGCTTTGCATGGAACATACCATATGCTTGGAAATCAATTTGGATGCACCCGATGGACCTCCTTGATGATGTGTGTCATATAGAATCTTGCTTCGGTCCATTTGGAGATATTGTTAGTTTTGGTGCAAGATAGGTGCACCGTTTGCACCTAATGCACCATAGTCTAAGAAACCATTTTGGACGCACTTGTCGGTACTCCTAGGTGAAGGGGCTCAAGTGGATGCTCGGTTCGATCTATTTGGAGATAGTGCTAATCTTGATGCAAGATGGATGCATGGTCTGCATGGAACGTACCGTATGCTTAGAGTTTAATTTGGACACACTCGATAGAACTCTTTGATGACGTGTGTCACATGGAAGCTCGCTTTGGTGTGCTTAGAGATATTATTAGTTTCGGTGCAAGATATGTGCATGGTTTGTGCCTAATGAACCATAGTCTAAGAAACCATTTTTGACACACCTGTTTGTACTCCTAGATGAAGAAGCTCAAGTGGAAGCTCGGTTCGGTCTGTTTGGAGATAGTGTTAATCTTGATGCAAGATAGGTGCATGGTTTGCATGGAACATACAATATGCTTGGAAATCAATGTGGATGCACTCGATGGAACTCCTTGATGACGTGTGTCATATGGAATCTCGCTTTGGTCTGTTTAGAAACAGTGTTAGTTTCTGTGCAAGATAATTGCACAGTTTGAGCCTAATGCACCATAGTCTAAGAAACCATTTTGGAAGCACCTGTTGGTACTTCGGTGAAGACGCTCAAGTGGAAGATCGGTTGGATCTGTTTGGAGATAGTGCTAATCTTGATGCAAGATAGGTGAACGGTTTGCATGGACCATACCATATGCTTAAAAATCAATTTGGACGCACCCAATGGAACTCCTAGATGACGTGTGTCATATGGAATCTTGCTTTTGTCCGTTTGTAGACATTGTAAGTTTTAGTGCAAGATAATTGCACAGTTTGCGCCTAATGCACCATAGTCTAAGAAACCATTTTGGACGCACTATTTGGTACTCTTGGATGAAGAGGCCCAAGTGGAAGCTTGGTTCGGTTAGTTTGGAGATAGTGCTAATACTTATGCAAGGTAGGTGCATGCTTTGCATGGAACATACCATATGCTTGGAAATCAATTTGGATGCACCGATGGACCTCCTTGATGACATGTGTCAAATGGAATCTTGCTTCAGTCCACTTGGAGATATTGTTAGTTTTGGTGCAAGATAGGTGCACAGTTTGCACCTAATGCACCATAGTCTAAGAAACCATTTTGGACGCACTTGTTGGTGCTCCGAGGTGAAGGGCTCAAGTGGATGCTCGGTTCGATCTATTTGGAGATAGTGCTAATCTTGATGCAAGATAGATGCTTGGTCTGCTTGGAACGTACCATATGCTTAGAAATTAATTTGGACACACCGATAGAACTCTTTGATGACGTGTGTCATATGGAATCTCGCTTTGGTGTGCTTAGAGATAGTATCAGTTTCGGTGCAAGACATGTGCACGGTTTGCACCTAATGCACCAAAGTCTAAGAAACCATTTTGGAAGCACCTGTTAGTACTCCTAGGTGAAGAGGCTCAAGTGGAGGCTCGGTTTGGTCTGTTTAGAGATAGTGCTAATCTTGATGCAAGATAGGTGCACGATTTGCATGGAACATACCATATGCTCAGAAATTAATTTGGACGCACCAGATGGAACTCCTAGATGACAGGTGTCGTATGGAATCTCACTTCGGTCCGTTTAGAGACAGTGTTAGTTTCAGTGCAAGATAGGTGCACGGTTTGCACCTAATGCACCATAGGATAAGAAACCATTTTGGACGCACCCGATGGTACTCCTAGGTCAAGGGGCTAAAGTGAAAGCTCGGTTTGGTCTGTTTGGAGAGAGTGCTAATCTTGATGCAAGATAGATGCACGGTTTGCATGGAACATACGATATGCTCAGAAATCAATTAGGACGCACCTGATATAACTCCTTGATGATGTGCGTCATATGGAATCTTGCTTCGGTTCGTTTAGAGACTGATAGTTTTGGTAGAAGATATGGGCATGGTTTACGCCTAATTCACCATAAGCTAAGAAACTATTTTAGACGCTGATGAGGACATCAACACCAGCGATACATCCTCTCCGACACAACCTATAGCTGGTCCTCTTACTCGTGCTCGTGTTCGTCAACTTAATAATCAAGTGAGTTCCTTGATAAGCTCGTGTCCATCTTGTTTAGGGACGCGTCCTAGGGTTGGAGGACGACCCCAACACCTCTTTGGTCGTCAATCCATCTACTTATATCCCTCTAGAGCGGCCATGGTCGTTGGGTTTTATTTAGATCAAGTTTAGCCTTCGCTACTTGCTTGTAGGCGCGCGTGCAGGATCAGCCGCCCGTCTCCTTGTCTTCAGAACCCCATTGTTGATTCAGATTCAGTTTGAAACCTTCAATTCATCTTGCAAATTCAGTGCTTGTTTCCTCGTTCTTGCTAGTTCATCGATTGCTTGCAGGATGGGAGCCCTAGGGGCTGGTTGTCGCGCTCCACAACATCGTGACGGCTGTTGGACGTGGTGTATCGGTTGCTAAGGCGCGGTCTTGAGGGCTGTAGTCGGGCCGTGAACGTCATCTCCATCCACCAATCGAGTTATCCCCGTCTCTCATCAAAAGATCAGGCAAAAACCCTAGCGGGTTCGCATCAGTTGGTAATCAGAGCAAGGTTCTTCGGTGAGAGACTTCTAATCCTTTGCTGTTTTTAATTAATTTCCTATAATCCAGAAAAGCCAAAAAAAATATAGTAGATTAGTTTTTCCATAATCCTATTAAACCTTTGTGCCTTGGCTAGTACCGTTTTGGTTAGGGCTTGTTGAATTTGCGTTGCTTCGGTTTGTGTCGAGTTGCTAGTCTTAGTGTCTAGTCCTTTAGAGTTTCGAGTTCTTATCACCATCTATACACAGCCGAGTATTACCATATCTTCTCTCTGTCGAATCTGTTGCGAAGTCCGAATTGAACTGTGGTCTTGGTCCGGATCGAGTAGAGTTCCAATCTGAGTTCCACCAACGTGATAAAAAAAAAGAAGGATAACTCCATACTTGTTCGGCCCTACTCTAGAGAGAGAGAGAGAGAATTGCTCTTTTGTATTCTTTTATTCATATAATCAGTTTTTGAGGTTGCCCAAAAAAAAAGAAAAAAAAAGAAAAAAAAGAGAAAAGATTCAAAAAAAGGGGCTGTTTTTTATATTGATTTTAGGTTTCTTCCACCTTGTTTTCGGGGGTGTGCTGTGGTTTTCCTTTGTGTCCAGGCTCGCGTCTCTAGCACGGTCTAGCCTAGGACCAGCACAGTACCATCGTCGAACGCTTATTCAGCTCGCTTTTTATAACTAACGTGGTGCTAGTTCGTTCCTTGTTTCAGCCCACCTATAGCTCCACATACTCTACAGCTTGACAGGTCTTGTGCTGCAGCACCGATACACTTCGTCCATTGCTGTACACTTGTTGGCAGACGACCCCTCCTGTCAAGCAAGGTAAGAATTGGTAAGAACTTGTGTTACAGGTTGAGTGTGAGCGACTTGCTGTAGCTACATCCTAGTAGTTGTAGGGCTTTTATTTCTTCACTTGCCTTTTTGTTGTCTTTGTCTTTGAACCATGCCAGGGGCAGATGATGGTAACGAAACACCACTTACACCTCGCACTAAGGGCATCATACAACATTTTGAAAGGAAAGTGAAGCTGCACATAAAGGGACTTGATAACGACTTGCAGGTGACAAATGAAAAGCTGGGGCAGTTGGAGGCTACGCAGATTGCCACAAACAACAAGCTCACAAGTTTGGAGGAATCCATTGCTAGTGTGGACAAAAGCCTTGCTGCTCTCCTAAGGCGATTTGATGATTTCCACACCAAAGATAAAGAGAAGCATAAAGAAGAAAAGGAGGGAGATCGAGAGCACGGTAGTCATGAAGATGACTACACTGGTGATACTGAACATGATGATCAAGACACTCGTGATCGACGTCGCCTTCGTCACAACCGTAGAGGTATGGGTGGCAACCACCGACGCGAGGTACACAATAATGATGATGCTTTCAGTAAGATTAAAGTTAAGATACCCCCTTTTGATGGTAAATATGACCCTGATGCTTACATCACTTGGGAGATTGCTGTTGATCAAAAGTTTGCATGTCATGAATTTCCTGAGACTACACGTGTTAGGGCTGCTACTAGTGAGTTTACAGATTTTGCTTCTGTTTGGTGGATAGAATATGGAAAGAAAAATCCTAATAACTTACCTAGAACTTGGGATGCGCTGAAAAGGGCCATGAGAGCTAGATTTGTTCCATCTTACTATGCGCGTGATATGATAAATAAGTTGCAGCAGTTAAGACAAGGTGCTAAAAGTGTAGAAGAATATTATCAGGAATTACAAACGGGTATGTTGCGTTGTAACCTAGAGGAGGATGAGGAACCGACTATGGCTAGATTTTTGGGTGGGTTAAATCGGGAAATTCAGGACATCCTCGCTTACAAAGAATACAATAATGTAACCCGTTTGTTTCATCTTGCTTGTAAAGCTGAAAGGGAAGTGCAGGGACGACGTGCTAGCGCAAGGAGTAATATTTCTGCAGGGAAGGCTAATTCATGGCAGCAACGCGTGGCTTCAACTCCATCTACACGTATTTCTACTCCATCATCTAGTGACAAGACTCGAGCTGCCCCCACCAATTCAGTTGCGAAGACGATGCAAAAGCCTGCTGCGAGTACTTCATCCGTGGCATCGACGGGTAGAACAAGCAACATACAATGTCACCGGTGCAAGGGATATGGGCACATGATGCGTGACTGTCCAAACAAGCGAGTTATGATTGTCAGGGATGATGGTGAGTACTCATCTGCTAGTGATTTTGATGAGGATACACTTGCACTGCTTGCGACTGACCATGCAGGTAATGAAGATCAAATAGAAGAACATATTAATGCAGGTGAAGCGGACCACTATGAGAGCTTGATCGTGCAGCGAGTGCTTAGTGCACAAATGGAGATGGCGGAGCAAAATCAGCGACACATTTTATTCCAAACAAAGTGTGTCATCAAAGAGTGTTCTTGTCGCATGATCATTGATGGAGGTAGCTGCAACAACTTGGCAAGCAGCGATATGGTGCAGAAGCTTGCCCTCAACACCAAACCACACCCGCATCCCTACTACATCCAATGGCTGAACAACAGTGGTCAGGCAAAGGTAACTAGACTTGTGAGAATTAATTTTTCCATCGGATCCTACAAAGATATTGTTGAATGTGATGTTGTTCCTATGCAAGCTTGTAACATTCTGCTAGGTAGACCTTGGCAATTTGATAGATATTCTATGCATCATGGTAGATCAAATCAATATTCTTTTCTATACCATGATCACAAAATTGTGTTGCATCCTATGTCCCCTGAAACTATTATGCAAACTGATGTTGCTAGGGCTACTAAAGCAAAGAGTGAGAGCAATAAAAATGATAAATCTGTAATTGGTAACAAAGATGAGATAAAACTGAAAGGACGTTGTATGATAGCTACCAAATCAGATATTAATGAGTTCAATGCATCCACTTCTGTTGCTTATGCTTTGATATGCAAGGATGCTTTGATTTCAATTGAGGATATGCAATGTTCTTTGCCCCCTGCTGTTGCTAACGTTTTGCAGGAGTATTCTGATGTGTTTCCAAGTGAGGTACCAGCGGGGCTGCCTCCACTACGCGGGATTGAGCACCAAATTGATCTTATTCCTGGACCAGTTTTGCCAAATCGTGCACCATACAGGACAAACCCGGAGGAAACAAAGGAAATTCAGCGACAAGTGCAAGAACTACTAGACAAAGGTTATGTCCGAGAATCTCTTAGTCCTTGTGCTGTTCTAGTAATTTTAGTGCCTAAGAAAGATGGAACATGGAGTATGTGTGTTGATTGTAGAGCTATTAATAATATCACCATTCGATATCGACACCCTATTCCACGATTAGATGATATGCTAGATGAGCTGAGTGGTGTTGTTGTGTTTTCAAGAGTTGATA
>NC_012874.2:47489655-47496643 GCF_000003195.3 Sorghum bicolor
AGTTTTGGTGCAAGATAGGTGCACAGTTTGCACCTAATGCACCATAGTCTAAGAAACCATCTTGGACGCACTTGTTGGTACTCCTAGGTGAAGGGGCTCAAGTGGATGCTCGGTTTGATCTATTTGGAGATAGTGCTAATCTTGATGCAAGATAGATGCATGGTCTGTATGGAACGTACCATATGCTTAGAATTTAATTTGGACACACCCGATAGAACTCTTTGACGACGTGTGTCACATGGAATCTCGCTTTGGTGTGCTTAGAGATAGTATTAGTTTCGGCGCAAGATATGTGCACGGTTTGTGCCTAATGAACCATAGTCTAAGAAACCATTTTTGACGCACCTGTTTGTACTCCTAGATGAAGAAGCTCAAGTGGAAGCTTGGTTCGGTCTGTTTGGAGATAGTGCTAATCTTGATGCAAGATAGGTGCACGGTTTGCATGGAACATACAATATGCTTGGAAATCAATGTGGATGCACCCGATGGAACTCCTTGATGACGTGTGTCATATGGAATCTCGCTTTGGTCTGTTTAGAAACAGTGTTAGTTTCGGTGCAAGATATGTGCATGGTTTATGCCTACTGCACCATAGTCTAAGAAACCATTTTGTAAGCAACTGTTGGTACTTCGGTGAAGAGGCTCAAGTGGAAGCTCGATTTGATCTGTTTGGAGATAGTGCTAATCTTGATGCAAGATAGGTGCATGATTTGCAAGGAACATACCATATGCTTAAAAATAAATTTGGACGCACCCAATGGAACTCCTAGATGACGTGTGTCATATGGAATCTTGCTTTTGTCCGTTTGTAGACATTGCAAGTTTTAGTGCAAGATAATTGCACAGTTTGCGCCTAATGCACCATAGTCTAAGAAACCATTTTGGACGCACTATTTGGTACTCTTGGATGAAGAGGCCCAAGTGGAAGCTTTGTTCGGTCAGTTTGGAGATAGTGCTAATACTTATGCAAGGTAGGTGCATGCTTTGCATGGAACATACCATATGCTTGGAAATCAATTTGGATGCACCCGATGGACCTCCTTGATGACGTGTGTCACATGGAATCTTTCTTCAGTCCACTTGGAGATATTGTTAGTTTTGGTGCAAGATAGGTGCACAGTTTGCACCTAATGCACCATAGTCTAAGAAACCATTTGGACCGCACTTGTTGGTACTCCTAGGTGAAGGGGTTCAAGTGGATGCTCGGTTTGATCTATTTGGAGATAGTGCTAATCTTGATGCAAGATAGATGCATGGTCTGTATGGAACGTACCATATGCTTAGAATTTAATTTGGACACACCCGATAGAACTCTTTGACGACGTGTGTCACATGGAATCTCGCTTTGGTGTGCTTAGAGATAGTATTAGTTTCGGCGCAAGATATGTGCACGGTTTGTGCCTAATGAACCATAGTCTAAGAAACCATTTTTGACGCACCTGTTTGTACTCCTAGATGAAGAAGCTCAAGTGGAAGCTTGGTTCGGTCTGTTTGGAGATAGTGCTAATCTTGATGCAAGATAGGTGCACGGTTTGCATGGAACATACAATATGCTTGGAAATCAATGTGGATGCACCCGATGGAACTCCTTGATGACGTGTGTCATATGGAATCTCGCTTTGGTCTGTTTAGAAACAGTGTTAGTTTCAGTGCAAGATATGTGCATGGTTTATGCCTACTGCACCATAGTCTAAGAAACCATTTTGTAAGCAACTGTTGGTACTTCGGTGAAGAGGCTCAAGTGGAAGCTCGATTTGATCTGTTTGGAGATAGTGCTAATCTTGATGCAAGATAGGTGCATGATTTGCAAGGAACATACCATATGCTTAAAAATCAATTTGGACGCACCCAATGGAACTCCTAGATGACGTGTGTCATCTGGAATCTTGCTTTTGTCCGTTTGTAGACATTGTAAGTTTTAGTGCAAGTTAGGTGCACAGTTTGCACCTAATGCACCATAGTCTAAGAAACCATTTTGGACGCACTTGTTGGTACTCCTAGGTGAAGGGGCTCAAGTGGATGCTCGGTTTGATCTATTTGGAGATAGTGCTAATCTTGATGCAAGATAGATGCATGGTCTGTATGGAACGTACCATATGCTTAGAATTTAATTTGGACACACCCGATAGAACTCTTTGATGACGTGTGTCACATGGAATCTCGCTTTGGTGTGCTTAGAGATAGTATTAGTTTCGGCGCGAGATATGTGCACGGTTTGTGCCTAATGAACCATAGTCTAAGAAACCATTTTTGACGCACCTGTTTGTACTCCTAGATGAAGAAGCTCAAGTGGAAGCTTGGTTCGGTCTGTTTGGAGATAGTGCTAATCTTGATGCAAGATAGGTGCACGGTTTGCATGGAACATACAATATGCTTGGAAATCAATGTGGATGCACCCGATGGAACTCCTTGATCGCTTATTGCCGTCCGCACTCGACGGTTCAGAGCAACCTCAGCCTCGAGCTGAGCCTTGGCGTTGCGAGCCTCGGCTTGGGCGGCCAGGAGTTCGTCCTTGAGCCCTATAAACGCCAATACAGAGAAGGTTTAGGAAAAACTCAAGCACACCTCGAAAAGGAAATTCGACAAAGGGAACATACCTTTGATGCTCTCCTCTAGAGCCGTGTTCTCGCCAACCAATCTGGTGTTGGCACGCTCGATCTCTCTGTTGGAGCGCGCCAGCTCAGTATTGGCGACGCGGAGATCTTCGATCACCCTGCCAGCCTGGGCGACGGCTCCACTCTTCTCCAGCAGTTCTCCCTTCAGACGCTCGACGTCGTCAGAGAGACTGCGGGATCGAGCTCGCTCTATCTCGAGGTCTTCGAGGGCTTTCTTCTTCGCGTCCTCGGCGGCACCCCTGGCGACCTCATTGTCCACGTACGCCACCTTCATCTTCTGGAAGGTATCGCGGAGGGAGTCCAGGTCGGTTTGGAGAAGGCCCTTTTCCTTGTCCAGATCCGCGATGACGCTCTTGTGGGACAGGACCTCCTCCCGGGCTCTGGACGCGGCCTCCTCGACTGTAAGAGCCCGCTCCCGTAGCCGCACCGCCTCCTCCTCCGCCTTCTTCGAGACCTCTCGGGCCTCGGCCAAAGCAGCCCCCCTCACTTTCTTCTCCTCCTCGAGTGCTATAAGATCTTTGTAAGCTTTAAGCAGCTTTTCCTGCGACTCGAGGAGTTGATCCTTGAGGAGGGGAAGCTGCTCCCATCCGCCCCTCGTGGCGTGAATGAAGCTAGACTTGATGCGAGAGGTCTCTTTCATATCCTGCGAATCAGGGGTCAGGGGGATTAGAACACAGAAACCCAAAAGCACCACCAAGATTGGAGCTCGAGAAACACTTACAAAATAAGCTGGCCCAAGCCCGTTGTTGATGACGTCCGATAGGAGCCCCACCACGTGTTTCATCCAAAGGCGGAGCTCCTCGACGTGCTCCCACTTCTCGACCTCCTTCTTGTCGTCGAGGAAGATATTGGGCTCGGACGGGTCGCTGGAAGCTCGGATACGAATCCGATCGGGACACCAGTTCTCCATCTCCCGATCGGCCCGCACTTTGACGCCGCGGAGAAAGTTCTCGACGGTCTCGAGGGAACCCCCGTGGCGCAAGAACAGGTCGGCGAGGCAAGGGAACCGCTCGTCGTCATCCACCGTTTTCCATGTACCGTCCTTGCTCCCAGACGACCCGATCTCGTCCTCCTCAGAGGGAAAGCGGTCCTCCCACGCTCGACGCTCCCGGAGGAACCCTGGGGCGATCCCGTCCATGCCGTAGAGTGTCCTCTTGATCTCGGACTCGGGGTCGGTGGGGGTGCGCATCATGCAGGCGAGCGCCACCACTCCGTCCGCTCGCCCCGACTCTGCCCGGATCGCGGCAGGCGCCCCCGGGAGGAGCCACGCTGGGGTGGGAGGCCCGTACACCGGCAAATCTCCCTCTTGATCGCCGGGCTCTTGCGACGCCAGCGGCGCCGGTTCGGCCAAAATTTGAGGCGGGGGCTCGAGTGGCTCGTTCTCTTGACCCCCCAGCTGCTGTTGCTGCCCCAGCTGCTGCTGCTGCTCCTCCTGCTGATGCTGCAGTTGCTCCTCCGGCTGGGGTCGCTGCTGCTGCTGCTCCAGTGACGGCTGCGTCGCCTCGCGCTCCCGCCCCTCCTCCTCCACCATCTTCCTTTGCGCCTCGAGGGCTCGAAGGCCTGCGGGCCAGGGAGTCCGTCCTGCGACGTTGGGAGTCGACGCCTCTTCCTCCATGGGTCGAGCGCCCCCAGACGCTTCGTTGCCATCAGACGTATCGCTGATGGTGATGGGTTCCCCCTCGACCCCCAATCGAGAGGGCTCGGGGGCTCCCTCTGACGCTCGCGTCTGGGGGGCCGCATCATGAGTCGGTGGCGGCGGAGTAGGCGCGGGACGAGGCGAAGCCATCTCGACGCCGGCTGAAGGTTGGGTGCTTGACGGGCCTACAAAACAAAGGGTAAGTGTCAGACGTTATGATAACCGACGTAATAATATCGCGACACCCAGGAATTAACTACGAACCTGGTTCCGTGGAGGCGGCACCCGTTCTGAGCCTCTTGGCCATCGATGGTTGGGCCTGCTCGAGGGTCCGTTTCAACCTGAGAAAAAGTCAGCATGTGAGGAAAGGTGAAAGAATGAGGGGACAAAGACCGCAACAACAAAAGGGCTTACCCCACGGGCAGAACGGCTCGCCTTCCGCCACCCCGACCAGCGGGCCTCGAGCCACCCCGCGTCGGGGCGCTAGGCCCCTCGAGGGCAGAAACTGGCCTAGGTACGTCGGATCCCGCCTGGTGGGCGCCGGGACTCACGCTCCTACGGCCGGCGTCTCCTTTCTCAGAGGCCGCAGCGCGACCGCGGGTTAGCGGCCCCGACGCCTGGGACCTAGCCGGACCGCTCTCCCTGGGCGCCAGGGGAGGGCGCGGTGCGTCTTGGCCCGCCTTGAGCGCGGAAGGAGCGTCGGGCCGGGGACGACGAGATCCGCTCGGACCCTCCTCCGGCGCCTCCGTCCGGGGGGCGTCGACGTCACCTCGAGGCGGGCCCTCGAGGATCCGATCGAGGCGCGACGCCATCCCCTCGGAGTCGTCGCTACTCTCGTCGTCGTCATCGTCATCATTGGGGGATTCTTCCTCAGGCTCCCCCCTCTGCCTGGATTTGGCTCGACGCACCTCTAATGCTTGGCGGTCGAGATTCTTCTTCTTCTCCCCCTTTTTTGCGGAGTCCTTGGCAGACTTCAACTTCTCGGCGGATTGGCGCCGTTTGTCGCGATCGACCTCGTCCTCCTTTACTGGAGGCCTCGAGGACCGGACATCAATCCGACCCTGCCAAAACTAAGGTAGACTTAGAAAAAAAAGAGAGGGGAGAGGGGAAACCTAGAATCGAGGATGCGCGCAAGAAGAAAGCGTACCAGATCGATCGAGCCTGCGTCAGGTCTCATGGGGAAGCCGTTGACATGCTCCGGCTTAAAATCACCGGCAATTGCGGCCCTGACTCGGGCCGCGACTTCATCGTCCGTCGGAGGCTCGCTGGACATCCGACATGCCTCGAGGTCCCGAGACGAGACGCCAGGGCCCATCTCGTCCATCCTCAGCGGTCGTGACATCAGAGGGAGAACTCTCCGATGATGGACGGCCGAGAGGACGAGGGCGGCGGTCAAATCTTCCTGGCGAAGCTTCTTCAGGGCGTCGAGGAGAGGGTCGAGCCGAGGCTGATGAGCTTGGACGACGCCGTACGTCCAGTCCGCTGGGCGCTCCAAGATCAGACGGCCCGAGTAGGAAGGTAGGAGGTTGTCGTCGTTCCGCAGGTAGAACCATTGGGAGTCCCAACCGGCATGGTTGGTCGACAACCCTACCGGGATGTACTCCCGCGGCCGGTCCGTCTTCCCCGTCTTCTGCACCAGATTGAGGCAACCCGCTCGCACGGGTTTCCTCACGCCCGTGGTTCCGGTGGAGGCGTGAAACAGCTCGCCCCTGTAGAGGTGGAGCCACAGCTCCCAGTGCGGCATCATCCCTAGGAAGCCCTCACACACGGCGGCGAAGACCGCCGCCACGGTGATGGCGTTCGGAGAGAAGTGCTGCAGCTCCACCCCATAATGGAAGCAGAGGGCCCGCATGAAGCGGCTTGGAGGCGCGCCCAGACCGTGGTGGTGAAACTTGGCGAACGACACCACGTAGCCCTCGGGTGGCTGAGGCGCCCTGTGGCTCGCTGGCGGCGCAATCCACTCTGGCGACGACAGCGAGGTGCGGCGGCGCAGCAGTCCCTCCTTCTCGAGCTCTAACAGCCGGCGCTCCGTCATCGACGACGGGCGCCAGTCATCGGCGGCGACGAGTCTTACAGGCATCTCGGCTAACGGGACGGTGGGTTCGCTACGGCTCGAGGGGGCGTGTGCGCGTGAGATGACGAGAAAGCAAAGGCAGCAAAGGAACGAGAGCGAGAAGGCGGAAGGGAGAGGAACGGCGGTGACGCGACGACATATTTATAGGCAGCTGTCCGCCAACGGACAGATCCGAGAAGTAAGGTAACTCCCCCCATAAATGCGCCGCCTGACAGCTCTCTCTCTCTCTCCTCACAGGCCGGACTCTCCGAATTCCTCGCCGATACGGTGTCGCAACGTCATCCGCCTGGAAAGACGCGCCCAACGGGCAGAAAGGCGAACCGCCACGACCGTTTCATATCCCATCGTAAGCCAAGGGACATAACCGCAAAAGTCTCGAGAGGTCGATGGCTGGCCCGCCGAAAGGGTTCGACAGCCGATCTCGAGCGCTAGAGTCAGGGATCCCCAGCGAGCGGTCGAAGATCGAGGCCCGCCTCGAGGACTCGCTGGTGATGTTCAAGGTAGGGTCGAGACAGTCGAGAGGAATCCCCCCGAAGGGAGGCATCGAGCCGCTGGACTCTATCGAATGAGACCAGTATCCCCGACCACGTCGACCCTGCTTTATGAGGACGCCTCCGGGCTACAGCTGACCCCCTCGAAAGGACACAGGTTCTCACTTGGACT
>NC_012874.2:47496743-47507011 GCF_000003195.3 Sorghum bicolor
AGCTGGCTCCCATTTCCTTTTGGCCAAGGGATAAAGATAGATGTGGAGAGGTTTGTTGCTCGTTGCACAACATGTCAAAAGGCAAAGTCACGGTTAAATCCCCACGGTTTGTATTTATCTCTTCCTGTTCCTAATGCTCCTTGGGAGGATATATCTATGGATTTTGTGTTGGGACTACCAAGGACTAGGAGGGGACGTGATAGTGTGTTTATGGTTGTTGATAGATTTTCTAAGATGGCACATTTCATACCATGTCATAAAACTGATGATGCTACAAATATTACTGATTTGTTCTTTCGAGAAATTGTTCGCTTACATGGTGTGCCCAACACAATTGTTTCTGATCGTGATGCTAAATTTCTTAGTCATTTTTGGAAGACTTTGTGGTTCAAATTGGGGACTAAGCTTTTATTTTCCACCACTTGTCATCCCCAAACTGATGGTCAAACTGAAGTTGTTAATAGAACTTTATCCACTATGTTAAGGGCTGTTTTAAAGAAGAATATTAAGATGTGGGAAGAATGTTTGCCTCATATTGAGTTCGCCTATAATCGTTCATTGCATTCTACTACAAAAATGTGTCCTTTTGAGATTGTCTATGGCTTCTTGCCACGTGCTCCTATTGATTTAGTGCCTTTGCCAAGTTCTGAAAAAATAAATTTTGATGCTAAGCAACGTGCTGAATTGATGTTAAAATTGCATGAAGCCACTAAACAAAACATAGAGCGCATGAATGCTAAGTACAAATGCGCTGGAGATAAAGGTAGAAAGCAATTGATTCTGGAACCTGGGGATTTGGTTTGGTTGCATTTGCGAAAAGATAGATTTCCAGAACTGAGAAAATCCAAATTGATGCCTAGAGCTGATGGTCCTTTTAAAGTGCTGCAACGGATCAATGAGAATGCATATAAGCTTGATCTTCCTGCAGATTTTAGGGTTAGTCCCACATTTAACATTGCAGATTTGAAGCCTTATTTGGGTGAGGAAGATGAGCTTGAGTCGAGGACGACTCAAATGCAAGCAAGAGAGGATGATGAGGACATCAACACCAGCGATACATCCTCTCCGACACAACCTATAGCTGGTCCTCTTACTCGTGCTCGTGTTCCTCAACTTAATAATCAAGTGAGTTCCTTGATAATCTCGTGTCCATCTTATTTAGACAATGGAAACGCGTGCACTCTTGTTTTGATTAGGAACCAAGTAGAAGACCAAAAGGGAGAAGGACTCACGCTCGCTGGATTCGCACAGCAGCAAAGCGCCAACTTGTGACCGTTACCACGGTTGCATACGGATTCGGATTCAGGCGCTTCAGAACTTGTTGAAAATCTTATCAAGTCTACTTTCATATGAATCAAGTCCCACATCAATACCTGTTTGGCAGCAGCGGCAATGATCCAATTACCGTCGATAGGTCTTGCTGTCCAGGGTGCTGCGTCACCTCATTTTGGGCTGATGGCCATCAAGTTGGGTCCATTAGGGACGCATCCTAGGGTTGGAGGACGACCCCAACACCTCTTTGGTCGTCAATCCATCTACTTATATCCCTCTAGAGCCGCCATGGTCGTTGGGTTTTGTTTAGATCAAGTTTAGCCTTCGCTACTTGCTTGTAGGCGCGCGTGCAGGATCAGCCACCCGTCTCCTTGTCTTCGGAACCCCATTGTTGATTCAGATTCAGTTTGAAACCTTCAATTCATCTTGCAAATTCAGTGCTTGTTTCCTCGTTCTTGCTAGTTCTTCGATTGCTTGCAGGACGGGAGCCCTAGGGGCTGGTTGTCGCGCTCTACAAGATCGTGACAGCTGTTGGACGTGGTGTATCGGTTGCTAAGGCGCGGTCTTGAGGGCTGTAGTCGGGCCGTGAACGTCATCTCCATCCACCGATCGAGTTATCCCCGTCTCTCATCAAAAGATCAGGCAAAAACCCTAGCGAGTTCGCATCAGACGCCCTCGATGGTACTCATAGTTGAAGAGGCTCAAGTGGAGGCTCGATTTGGTCTGTTCGGATATAGTGCTAATCTTGATGCAAGATAGTTGCACAGTTTGAATAGAACGTACCATATGTTAAGAAATCAATTTGGACGCACCCAATGGAACTCCTAGATGACGAGTCTCACATGGAATCTCGCTTCGCTCTGTTTGGAGACAATGTTAGTTTCGATGCAGATAGGTGCATAGTTTGTGCCTAATGCACCATAGTCTAAGAAACCATTTTTGACGCACCTGTTTGTACTCCTAGATGAAGAGGCTCAAGTGGAAGCTCAGTTCGTTCTGTTTGGAGATAGTGCTAATCTTGATGCAAGATAGGTGCACGGTTTGCATGAACATACAATATGCTTGGAAATCAATGTGGATGCACCCGATGGAACTCCTTGATGACGTGTGTCATATGAAATCTCGCTTTGGTCTGTTTAGAAACAGTGTTAGTTTCGGTGCAAGATATGTGCATGGTTTGTGCCTACTGCACCATAGTCTAAGAAACCATTTTGGAAGCACCTATTGGTACTTCGGTGAAGAGGCTCAAGTGGAAGCTCGGTTTGATCTGTTTGGAGATAGTGCTAATCTCGATGCAAGATAGGTGCATGATTTGCAAGGAACATACCATATGCTTAGAAATCAATTTGGACGCACCCAACGGAACTCCTAGATGACGTGTGCCATATGGAATCTTGCTTTTGTCCGTTTGTAGACATTGTAAGTTTTAGTGCTGGATAATGGCACAGTTTGCGCCTAATGCACCATAGTCTAAGAAACCATTTTGGACGCACTATTTGGTACTCTTGGATGAAGAGAACCAAGTGAAGCTTGGTTCGGTCAGTTTGGAGATAGTGCTAATACTTATGCATAGTAGGTGCATGCTTTGCATGGAACATACCATATGCTTGGAAATCAATTTGGATGCACCCGATGGACCTCCTTGATGACGTGTGTCATATGGAATCTTGCTTCAGTCCATTTGGAGATATTGTTAGTTTTGGTGCAAGATAGGTGCACAGTTTGCACCTAATGCACCATAGTTTAAGAAACCATTTTGGACGCACTTGTTGGTACTCCTAGGTGAAGGGGCTCAAGTGGATGCTCGGTTTGATCTATTTGGAGATAGTGCTAATCTTGATGCAAGATAGATGCATGGTCTGTATGGAACGTACCATATGCTTAGAATTTAATTTGGACACACCCGATAGAACTCTTTGATGACGTGTGTCACATGGAATCTCGCTTTGGTGTGCTTAGAGATAGTATTAGTTTCGGTGCAAGATATGTGCACGGTTTGTGCCCAATGAACCATAGTATAAGAAACCATTTTTGACGCACCTGTTTGTACTCCTAGGTGAAGAGGCTCAAGTGGAGGCTCGGTTTGGTCTGTTTAGAGATAGTGCTAATCTTGATGCAAGATAGGTGCACGGTTTGCATGGAACATACAATATGCTTGGAAATCAATGTGGATGCACCCGATGGAACTCCTTGATGACGTGTGTCATATGGAATCTCGCTTTGGTCTGTTTAGAAACAGTGTTAGTTTCGGTGCAAGATATGTGCATGGTTTATGCCTACTGCACCATAGTCTAAGAAACCATTTTGTAAGCAACTGTTGGTACTTCGGTGAAGAGGCTCAAGTGGAAGCTCGATTTGATCTGTTTGGAGATAGTGCTAATCTTGATGCAAGATAGGTGCATGATTTGCAAGGAACATACCATATGCTTAAAAATCAATTTGGACGCACCCAATGGAACTCCTAGATGACGTGTGTCATATGGAATCTTGCTTTTGTCCGTTTGTAGACATTGCAAGTTTTAGTGCAAGATAATTGCACAGTTTGCGCGTAATGCACCATAGTCTATGAAACCATTTTGGACGCACTATTTGGTACTCCTGGATGAAGAGGCCCAAGTGAAAGCTCGGTTCGGTCTGTTTGGAGATAGTGCTAATACTTACGCAAGGTAGGTGCATGCTTTGCATGGAACATAACATATGCTTGGAAATCAATTTGGATGGTTGATGACGTGTGTCATATGGAATCTTGCTTCGGTCCATTTGGAGATATTGTTAGTTTTGGTGCAAGATAGGTGCACAGTTTGCACCTAATGCACCATAGTTTAAGAAACTATTTTGGACGCACTTGTTGGTACTCCTAGGTGAAGGGGCTCAAGTGGATGCTCGGTTTGATCTATTTGGAGATAGTGCTAATCTTGATGCAAGATAGATGCATGGTCTGTATGGAACGTACCATATGCTTAGAATTTAATTTGGACACACCCGATAGAACTCTTTGATGACGTGTGTCACATGGAATCTCGCTTTGGTGTGCTTAGAGATAGTATTAGTTTCGGCGCAAGATATGTGCACGGTTTGTGCCCAATGAACCATAGTATAAGAAACCATTTTTGACGCACCTGTTTGTACTCCTAGATGAAGAAGCTCAAGTGGAAGCTTGGTTCGGTCTGTTTGGAGATAGTGCTAATCTTGATGCAAGATAGGTGCACGGTTTGCATGGAACATACAATATGCTTGGAAATCAATGTGGATGCACCCGATGGAACTCCTTGATGACGTGTGTCATATGGAATCTCGCTTTGGTCTGTTTAGAAACAGTGTTAGTTTCGGTGCAAGATATGTGCATGGTTTGTGCCTACTGCACCATAGTCTAAGAAACCATTTTGGAAGCACCTGTTGGTACTTCGGTGAAGAGGCTCAAGTGGAAGTTCGGGTTGATCTGTTTGGAGATAGTGCTAATCTCGATGCAAGATAGGTGCATGATATGCAAGGAACATACCATATGCTTAAAAATCAATTTGGACGCACCCAACGGAACTCCTAGATGACGTGTGTCATATGGAATCTTGCTTTTGTCCGTTTGTAGACATTGCAAGTTTTAGTGCAAGATAATTGCACAGTTTGCGCCTAATGCACCATAGTCTAAGAAACCATTTTGGACGCACTATTTGGTACTCTTGGATGAAGAGGCCCAAGTGGAAGCTTGGTTCGGTCAGTTTGGAGATAGTGCTAATACTTATGCAAGGTAGGTGCATGCTTTGCATGGAACATACCATATGCTTGGAAATCAATTTGGATGCACCCGATGGACCTCCTTGATGACGTGTGTCATATGGAATCTTGCTTCGGTCCATTTGGAGATATTGTTAGTTTTGGTGCAAGATAGGTGCACAGTTTGCACCTAATGCACCATAGTCTAAGAAACCATTTTGGACGCACTTGTTGGTACTCCAAGGTGAAGGGGCTCAAGTGGATGCTCGGTTCGATCTATTTGGAGATAGTGCTAATCTTGATGCAAGATAGATGCATGGTCTGCATGGAACGAACCATATGCTTAGAAATTAATTTGGACACACCCGATAGAACTCTTTGATGACATGTGTCATATGGAATCTCGCTTTGGTGTGCTTAGAGATAGTATTAGTTTTGGTGCAAGATATGTGCACGGTTTGCGCCTAATGCACCAAAGTCTAAGAAACCATTTTGGAAGCACCTATTGGTACTCCTAGGTGAAGAGGCTCAAGTGGAGGCTCGGTTTGGTCTGTTTAGAGATAGTGCTAATCTTGATGCAAGATAGGTGCACGATTTGCATGGAACATACCATATGCTCAGAAATCAATTTGGACGCACCAGATGGAACTCCTATATGACATGTGTCGTATGGAATCTCACTTCGGTCCGTTTAGAGACAGTGTTAGTTTCAGTGCAAGATAGGTGCACGGTTTGCACCTAATGCACCATAGGATAAGAAACCGTTTTGGACGCACCCGATGGTACTCCTAGGTCAAGGGGCTAAAGTGAAAGCTCGGTTTGGTCTGTTTGGAGATAGTGCTAATCTTGATGCAAGATAGATGCACGGTTTGCATGGAACATACGATATGCTCAGAAATCAATTAGGACGCACCTGATATAACTCCTTGATGATGTGTGTCATTTGGAATCTTGCTTCGGTTCGTTTAGAGACTGTTAGTTTTGGTAGAAGATATGTGCATGGTTTACGCCTAATGCACCATAAGCTAAGAAACTATATTAGACACACTCGATGGTACTCATAGTTGAAGAGGCTCAAGTGGAGGCTCGATTTGGTCTGTTCGGATATAGTGCTAATCTTGATGCAAGATAGTTGCACAGTTTGAATGGAACGTACCATATGTTAAGAAATCAATTTGGACGCACCCAATGGAACTCCTAGATGACGTGTGTCACATGGAATCTCGCTTCGCTTTGTTTGGAGACAATGTTAGTTTCGATGCAGATAGGTGCATAGTTTGTGCCTAATACACCATAGTCTAAGAAACCATTTTTGACGCACCTGTTTGTACTCCTAGATGAAGAGGCTCAAGTGGAAGCTCGGTTCGGTCTGTTTGGAGATAGTGCTAATCTTGATGCAAGATAGGTGCACGGTTAGCATGGAACATACAATATGCTTGAAAATCAATGTGGATGCACCCGATGGAACTCCTTGATGACGTGTGTCATATGGAATCTCGCTTTGGTCTGTTTAGAAACAGTGTTTGTTTTGGTGCAAGATATGTGCATGGTTTGTGCCTACTGCACCATAGTCTAAGAAACCATTTTGCAAGCACCTGTTGGTACTTCAATGAAGAGGCTCAAGTGGAAGCTCGGTTTGATCTGTTTGGAGATAGTGCTAATCTTGATGCAAGATAGGTGCATGATTTGCAAGGAACATACCATATGCTTAAAAATCAATTTGGACGCACCAAATGGAACTCCTAGAGGACGTGTGTCATATGGAATCTTGCTTTTGTCCGTTTGTAGACATTGTAAGTTTTAGTGCAAGATAATTGCACAGTTTGCGCGTAATGCACCATAGTCTATGAAACCATTTTGGACGCACTATTTGGTACTCTTGGATGAAGAGGCCCAAGTGAAAGCTCGGTTCGGTCTGTTTGGAGATAGTGCTAATACTTACGCAAGGTAGGTGCATGCTTTGCATGGAACATAACATATGCTTGGAAATCAATTTGGATGGTTGATGACGTGTGTCATATGGAATCTTGCTTCGGTCCATTTGGAGATATTGTTAGTTTTGGTGCAAGATAGGTGCACAGTTTGCACCTAATGCACCATAGTCTAAGAAACTATTTTGGACGCACACTCCTAGGTGAAGGGGCTCAAGTGGATGCTCGGTTCGATCTATTTGGAGATAGTGCTAATCTTGATGCAAGATAGATGCATGGTCTGCATGGAACGAACCATATGCTTAGAAATTAATTTGGACACACCCGATAGAACTCTTTGATGACGTGTGTCATATGGAATCTCGCTTTGGTGTGCTTAGAGATAGTATTAGTTTCGGTGCAAGATATGTGCACGGTTTGCGCCTAATGCACCAAAGTCTAAGAAACCATTTTGGAAGCACCTGCTGGTACTCCTAGGTGAAGAGGCTCAAGTGGAGGCTCGGTTTGGTCTGTTTAGAGATAGTGCTAATCTTGATGCAAGATAGGTGCACGATTTGCATGGAACATACCATATGCTCAGAAATCAATTTGGACGCACTAGATGCAACTCCTAGATGGCATGTGTCGTATGGAATCTCACTTCGATCCGTTTAGAGACAGTGTTAGTTTCAGTGCAAGATAGGTGCACGGTTTGCACCTAATGCACCATAGGATAAGAAACCGTTTTGGACGCACCCGATGGTACTCCTAGGTCAAGGGGCTAAAGTGAAAGCTCGGTTTGGTCTGTTTGGAGATAGTGCTAATATTGATGCAAGATAGATGCACGGTTTGCATGGAACATACGATATGCTCAGAAATGAATTAGGACGCACCTGATATAACTCCTTGATGATGTGTGTCATATGGTATCTTGCTTCGGTTCGTTTAGAGACTGTTAGTTTTGGTAGAAGATATGTGCATGGTTTACGCCTAATGCACCATAAGCTAAGAAACTATATTAGACGCACTCGATGGTACTCATAGTTGAAGAGGCTCAAGTGGAGGCTCGATTTGGTCTGTTCGGATATATTGCTAATCTTGATGCAAGATAGTTGCACAGTTTGAATGCAACGTACCATATGTTAAGAAATCAATTTCGACGCACCCAATGAAACTCCTAGATGACGTGTGTCACATGGAATCTCGCTTCGCTCTGTTTGCAGACAACGTTAGTTTCGATGCAGATAGGTGCATAGTTTGTGCCTAATGTACCATAGTCTAAGAAACCATTTTTGACGCACCTGTTTGTACTCCTAGATGAAGAGGCTCAAGTGGAAGCTCGGTTCGGTCTGTTTGGAGATAGTGCTAATCTTGATGCAAGATAGGTGCACGGTTTGCATGGAACATACAATATGCTTGGAAATCAATGTGGATGCACCCGATGGAACTCCTTGATGACGTGTGTCATATGGAACCTCGCTTTGGTCTGTTTAGAAACAGTGTTAGTTTCGGTGCAAGATATGTGCATGGTTTGTGCCTACTGCACCAAAGTCTAAGAAACCATTTTGGAAGCACCTGTTGGTACTTCGGTGAAGAGGCTCAAGTGGAAGCTCGGTTTGATCTGTTTGGAGATAGTGCTAATCTTGATGCAAGATAGGTGCATGATTTGCAAGGAACATACCATATGCTTAAAAATCAATTTGGACGCATCCAATGCAACTCCTAGATGACGTGTGTCATATGGAATCTTGCTTTTGTCCGTTTGTAGACATTGTAAGTTTTAGTGCAAGATAATTGCACAGTTTGCGCCTAATGCACCATAGTCTAAGAAACCATTTTGGACGCACTATTTGGTACTCTTGGATGAAGAGGCCCAAGTGGAAGCTTGGTTCGATCAGTTTGGAGATAGTGCTAATACTTATGCAAGGTAGGTGCATGCTTTGCATGGAACATACCATACGCTTGGAAATCAATTTGGATGCAACCGATGGACCTCCTTGATGACGTGTGTCATATGGAATCTTGCTTCGGTCCATTTGGAGATATTGTTAGTTTTGGTGCAAGATAGGTGCACAGTTTGCACCTAATGCACCATAGTCTAAGAAACCATTTTGGACGCACTTGCTGGTACTCCTAGGTGAAGGGGCTCAAGTGGATGCTCGGTTCGATCTATTTGGAGATAGTGCTAATCTTGATGCAAGATAGATGCATGGTCTGCATGGAACGTACCATATGATTAGAGATTAATTTGGACACACCCGATAGAACTCTTTGATGACATGTGTCATATGGAATCTCGCTTTGGTGTGCTTAGAGATAGTATTAGTTTCGGTGCAAGATATGTGCACGGTTTGCGCCTAATGCACCAAAGTCTAAGAAACCATTTTGGAAGCACCTGTTGGTACTCCTAGGTGAAGAGGCTCAAGTGGAGGCTCGGTTTGGTCGGTTTAGAGATAGTGCTAATCTTGATGCAAGATAGGTGCACGATTTGCATGGAACATACCATATGCTTAGAAATCAATTTGGACGCACCAGATGGAACTCCTATATGACATGTGTCGTATGGAATCTCACTTCGGTCTATTTAGAGATAGTGTGAGTTTCAGGGCAAGATAGGTGCACGGTTTCCACCTAATGCACCATAGGATAAAAAACCGTTTTGGACGTACCCGATGGTACTCCTAGGTCAAGGGGCTAAAGTGAAAGCTCTGTTTGGTCTGTTAGGAGATAGTGCTAATCTTGATGCAAGATAGATGCACGGTTTGCATGGAACATACGATATGCTCAGACATCAATTAGGACGCACCTGATATAACTCCTTGATGATGTGTGTCATATGGAATCTTGCTTCGGTTCGTTTAGAGACTGTTAGTTTTGGTAGAAGATATGTGCATGGTTTACGCCTAATGCACCATAAGGTAAGAAACCATTTTAGACGCACTCGATGGTACTCATAGTTGAAGAGGTTCAAGTGGAGGCTAATCTTGATGCAAGATAGTTGCACAGTTTGAATGGAACGTACCATATGTTAAGAAATCAATTTGGACGCACCCAATGGAACTCCTAGATGACGTGTGTCACCTGGAATCTCGCTTCGCTCTGTTTGGAGACAATGTTAGTTTCGATGTAGATAGGTGCATAGTTTGTGCCTAATGCACCATAGTCTAAGAAACCATTTTTGACGCACCTGTTTGTACTCCTAGATGAAGAGGCTCAAGTGGAAGCTCGGTTCGGTCTGTTTGGAGATAGTGCTAATCTTGATGCAAGATAGGTGCACGGTTTGCATGGAACATACAATATGCTTGGAAATCAATGTGGATGCACCCGATGGAACTCCTTGATGACGTGTGTCATATGGAATCTCGCTTTGGTCTG
>NC_012874.2:47507111-47530093 GCF_000003195.3 Sorghum bicolor
GTAGACATTGTAAGTTTTGGTGCAAGATAATTGCACAGTCTACGCCTAATGCACCATAGTGTAAGAAACCATTTTGGACGCACTATCTGGTACTCCGGGATGAAGAGGCCCACGTGGAAGCTTGGTTCGGTCAGTTTGGAGATAGTGCTAATACTTATGCAAGGTAGGTGCATGCTTTGCATGGAACATACCATACGCTTGGAAATCAATTTGGATGCAACCGATGGACCTCCTTGATGACGTGTGTCATATGGAATCTTGCTTCGGTCCATTTGGAGATATTGTTAGTTTTGGTGCAAGATAGGTGCACAGTTTGCACCTAATGCACCATAGTCTAAGAAACCATTTTGGACGCACTTGTTGGTACTCCTAGGTGAAGGGGCTCAAGTGGATGCTCGGTTCGATCTATTTGGAGATAGTGCTAATCTTGATGCAAGATAGATGCATGGTCTGCATGGAACGTACCATATGATTAGAGATTAATTTGGACACACCCGATAGAACTCTTTGATGACATGTGTCATATGGAATCTCGCTTTGGTGTGCTTAGAGATAGTATTAGTTTCGGTGCAAGATATGTGCACGGTTTGCGCCTAATGCACCAAAGTCTAAGAAACCATTTTGGAAGCACCTGTTGGTACTCCTAGGTGAAGAGGCTCAAGTGGAGGCTCGGTTTGGTCGGTTTAGAGATAGTGCTAATCTTGATGCAAGATAGGTGCACGATTTGCATGGAACATACCATATGCTTAGAAATCAATTTGGACGCACCAGATGGAACTCCTATATGACATGTGTCGTATGGAATCTCACTTCGGTCTATTTAGAGATAGTGTTAGTTTCAGGGCAAGATAGGTGCACGGTTTCCACCTAATGCACCATTGTCTAAGAAACCATTTTGTAAGCACCTGTTGGTACTTCGGTGAAGAGGCTCAAGTGGAAGCTCGATTTGATCTGTTTGGAGATAGTGCTAATCTTGATGCAAGATAGGTGCATGATTTGCAAGGAACATACCATATGCTTAAAAATCAATTTGGACGCACCCAATGGAACTCCTAGATGACGTGTGTCATATGGAATCTTGCTTTTGTCCGTTTGTAGACATTGCAAGTTTTAGTGCAAGATAATTGCACAGTTTGCGCGTAATGCACCATAGTCTATGAAACCATTTTGGACGCACTATTTGGTACTCTTGGATGAAGAGGCCCAAGTGAAAGCTCGGTTCGGTCTGTTTGGAGATAGTGCTAATACTTACGCAAGGTAGGTGCATGCTTTGCATGGAACATAACATATGCTTGGAAATCAATTTGGATGGTTGATGACGTGTGTCATATGGAATCTTGCTTCGGTCCATTTGGAGATAT
This sequence comes from Sorghum bicolor, assembly GCF_000003195.3. Classification (NCBI taxonomy): domain Eukaryota; kingdom Viridiplantae; phylum Streptophyta; class Magnoliopsida; order Poales; family Poaceae; genus Sorghum; species Sorghum bicolor. Next base: position 47,508,473 of record NC_012874.2, read on the forward strand.
TGTTAGTTTTGGTGCAAGATAGGTGCACAGTTTGCACCTAATGCACCATAGTCTAAGAAACCATTTTAGACGCACTTGTTGGTACTCCAAGGTGAAGGGGCTCAAGTGGATGCTCGGTTCGATCTATTTGGAGATAGTGCTAATCTTGATGCAAGATAGATGCATGGTCTGCATGGAACGTACCATATGATTAGAGATTAATTTGGACACACCCGATAGAACTCTTTGATGACATGTGTCATATGGAATCTCGCTTTGGTGTGCTTAGAGATAGTATTAGTTTCGGTGCAAGATATGTGCACGGTTTGCGCCTAATGCACCAAAGTCTAAGAAACCATTTTGGAAGCACCTGCTTGTACTCCTAGGTGAAGAGGCTCAAGTGGAGGCTCGGTTTGGTCTGTTTAGAGATAGTGCTAATCTTGATGCAAGATAGGTGCACGATTTGCATGGAACATACCATATGCTCAGAAATCAATTTGGACGCACCAGATGGAACTCCTATATGACATGTGTCGTATGGAATCTCACTTCGGTCTATTTAGAGATAGTGTTAGTTTCAGGGCAAGATAGGTGCACGGTTTGCACCTAATGCACCATAGGATAAGAAACCATTTTGGACGCACCCGATGGTACTCCTAGGTCGAGGGGCTAAAGTGAAAGCTCTGTTTGGTCTGTTTGGAGATAGTGCTAATCTTGATACAAGATAGATGCACGGTTTGCATGGAACATACGATATGCTCAGAAATCAATTAGGACGCACCTGATATAACTCCTTGATGATGTGTGTCATATGGAATCTTGCTTCGGTTCGTTTAGAGACTGTTAGTTTTGGTAGAAGATATATGCATGGTTTACACCTAATGCACCATAAGCTAAGAAACCATTTTAGACGCACTCGATGGTACTCGTAGTTGAAGAGGCTCAAGTGGAGGCTAATCTTGATGCAAGATAGTTTCACAGTTTGAATGGAACGTACCATATGTTAAGAAATCAATTTGGACGCACCCAATGGAACTCCTAGATGACGTGTGTCACATGGAATCTCGCTTCGCTCTGTTTGGAGACAATGTTAGTTTCGATGTAGATAGGTGCATAGTTTGTGCCTAGTGCACCATAGTCTAAGAAACCATTTTTGACGCACCTGTTTGTACTCCTAGATGAAGAGGCTCAAGTGGAAGCTCGGTTCGGTCTGTTTGGAGATAGTGCTAATCTTGATGCAAGATAGGTGCACGGTTTGCATGGAACATACAATATGCTTGGAAATCAATGTGGATGCACCCGATGGAACTCCTTGATGACGTGTGTCCTATGGAATCTCGCTTTGGTCTGTTTAGAAACAGTGTTAGTTTCGGTGCAAGATATGTGCATGGTTTGTGCCTACTGCACCATAGTCTAAGAAACCATTTTGGAAGCACTGTTGGTATTCGGTGAAGAGGTCAAGTGGAAGCTCGGTTTGATCTGTTTGGAGATAGTGCTAATCTTGATGCAAGATAGGTGCATGATTTGCATGGAACATACCATATGCTTAAAGATCAATTTGGACGCACCCAACGGAACTCCTAGATGACGTGTGTCATATGGAATCTTGCTTTTGTCCGTTTGTGGACATTGTAAGTTTTAGTGCAAGATAATTGCGCAGTTTACGCCTAATGCACCATTGTCTAAGAAACCATTTTGGATGCACTATTTGGTACTCATGGATGAAGAGGCCCAAGTGGAAGCTTGGTTCGATCAGTTTGGAGATAGTGCTAATACTTATGCAAGGTAGGTGCATGCTTTGCATGGAACATACCATACGCTTGGAAATCAATTTGGATGCAACCGATGGACCTCCTTGATGACGTGTGTCATATGGAATATCGCTTTGGTCTGTTTAGAAACAGTGTTAGTTTCGGTGCAAGATATGTGCATGGTTTGTGCCTACTGCACCATAGTCTAAGAAACCATTTTGGAAGCACCTGTTGGTACTTCGGTGAAGAGGCTCAAGTGGAAGCTCGGTTTGATCTGTTTGGAGATAGTGCTAATCTTGATGCAAGATAGGTGCATGATTTGCAAGGAACATACCATATGCTTAAAAATCAATTTGGACGCACCCAACGGAACTCCTAGATGACGTGTGTCATATGGAATCTTGCTTTTGTCCGTTTGTGGACATTGTAAGTTTTAGTGCAAGATAATTGCGCAGTTTACGCCTAATGCACCATTGTCTAAGAAACCATTTTGGATGCACTATTTGGTACTCATGGATGAAGAGGCCCAAGTGGAAGCTTGGTTCGATCAGTTTGGAGATAGTGCTAATACTTATGCAAGGTAGGTGCATGCTTTGCATGGAACATACCATACGCTTGGAAATCAATTTGGATGCAACCGATGGACCTCCTTGATGACGTGTGTCATATGGAATCTCGCTTTGGTCTGTTTAGAAACAGTGTTAGTTTCGGTGCAAGATATGTGCATGGTTTGTGCCTACTGCACCATAGTCTAAGAAACCATTTTTGACGCACCTGTTTGTACTCCTAGATGAAGAGGCTCAAGTGGAAGCTCGGTTTGGTCTGTTTGGAGATAGTGCTAATCTTGATGCAAGATAGGTGCACGGTTTGCATGGAAAATACAATATGCTTGGAAATCAATGTGGATGCACCCGATGGAACTCCTTGATGACGTGTGTCATATGGAATCTCGCTTTGGTCTGTTTAGAAACAGTGTTAGTTTCGGTGCAAGATATGTGCATGGTTTGTGCCTACTGCACCAAAGTCTAAGAAACCATTTTGGAAGCACCTGTTGGTACTTCGGTGAAGAGGCTCAAGTGGAAGCTCGGTTTGATCTGTTTGGAGATAGTGCTAATCTTGATGCAAGATAGGTGAATGATTTGCAAGGAACATACCATATGCTTAAAAATCAATTTGGACGCATCCAATGCAACTCCTAGATGACGTGTGTCATATGGAATCTTGCTTTTGTCCGTTTGTAGACATTGTAAGTTTTAGTGCAAGATAATTGCACAGTTTGCGCCTAATGCACCATAGTCTAAGAAACCATTTTGGACGCACTATTTGGTACTCTTGGATGAAGAGGCCCAAGTGGAAGCTTGGTTCGATCAGTTTGGAGATAGTGCTAATACTTATGCAAGGTAGGTGCATGCTTTGCATGGAACATACCATACGCTTGGAAATCAATTTGGATGCAACCGATGGACCTCCTTGATGACGTGTGTCATATGGAATCTTGCTTCGGTCCATTTGGAGATATTGTTAGTTTTGGTGCAAGATAGGTGCACAGTTTGCACCTAATGCACCATAGTCTAAGAAACCATTTTGGATGCACTTGTTGGTACTCCTAGGTGAAGGGGCTCAAGTGGATGCTCGGTTCGATCTATTTGGAGATAGTGCTAATCTTGATGCAAGATAGATGCATGGTCTGCATGGAACGTACCATATGATTAGAGATTAATTTGGACACACCCGATAGAACTCTTTGATGACATGTGTCATATGGAATCTCGCTTTGGTGTGCTTAGAGATAGTATTAGTTTCGGTGCAAGATATGTGCACGGTTTGCGCCTAATGCACCAAAGTCTAAGAAACCATTTTGGAAGCACCTGTTGGTACTCCTAGGTGAAGAGGCTCAAGTGGAGGCTCGGTTTGGTCGGTTTAGAGATAGTGCTAATCTTGATGCAAGATAGGTGCACGATTTGCATGGAACATACCATATGCTTAGAAATCAATTTGGACGCACCAGATGGAACTCCTATATGACATGTGTCGTATGGAATCTCACTTCGGTCCATTTAGAGATAGTGTGAGTTTCAGTGCAAGATAGGTGCACGGTTTCCACCTAATGCACCATAGGATAAAAAACCGTTTTGGACGCACCCGATGGTACTCCTAGGTCGAAGGGCTAAAGTGAAAGCTCTGTTTGGAGATAGTGCTAATCTTGATGCAAGATAGATGCACGGTTTGCATGGAACATACGATATGCTCAGACATCAATTAGGACGCACCTGATATAACTCCTTGATGATGTGTGTCATATGGAATCTTGCTTCGGTTCATTTAGAGACTGTTAGTTTTGGTAGAAGATATGTGCATGGTTTACGCCTAATGCACCATAAGCTAAGAAACCATTTTAGACGCACTCGATGGTACTCATAGTTGAAGAGGCTCAAGTGGAGGCTCGATTTGGTCTGTTCGGATATAGTACTAATCTTGATGCAAGATAGTTGCACAGTTTGAATGGAACGTACCATATGTCAAGAAATCAATTTCGACGCACCCAATGGAACTCCTAGATGACGTGTGTCACATGGAATCTCGCTTCGCTCTGTTTGCAGACAACGTTAGTTTCGATGCAGATAGGTGCATAGTTTGTGCCTAATGTACCATAGTCTAAGAAACCATTTTTGACGCACCTGTTTGTACTCCTAGATGAAGAGGCTCAAGTGGAAGCTCGGTTCGGTCTGTTTGGAGATAGTGCTAATCTTGATGCAAGATAGGTGCACGGTTTGCATGGAACATACAATATGCTTGGAAATCAATGTGGATGCACCCGATGGAACTCCTTGATGAAGTGTGTCATATGGAATCTCGCTTTGTCTGTTTAGAAACAGTGTTAGTTTCGGTGCAAGATATGTGCATGGTTTGTGCCTACTGCACCAAAGTCTAAGCAACCATTTTGGAAGCACCTGTTGGTACTTCGGTGAAGAGGCTCAAGTGGAAGCTCGGTTTGATCTGTTTGGAGATAGTGCTAATCTTGATGCAAGATAGGTGCATGATTTGCAAGGAACATACCATATGCTTAAAAATCAATTTGGACGCACCCAACGGAACTCCTAGATGACGTGTGTCATATGGAATCTTGCTTTTGTCCGTTTGTGGACATTGTAAGTTTTAGTGCAAGATAATTGCGCAGTTTACGCCTAATGCACCATTGTCTAAGAAACCATTTTGGATGCACTATTTGGTACTCATGGATGAAGAGGCCCAAGTGGAAGCTTGGTTCGATCAGTTTGGAGATAGTGCTAATACTTATGCAAGGTAGGTGCATGCTTTGCATGGAACATACCATACGCTTGGAAATCAATTTGGATGCAACCGATGGACCTCCTTGATGACGTGTGTCATATGGAATCTCGCTTTGGTCTGTTTAGAAACAGTGTTAGTTTCGGTGCAAGATATGTGCATGGTTTGTGCCTACTGCACCATAGTCTAAGAAACCATTTTGGAAGCACCTGTTGGTACTTCGGTGAAGAGGCTCAAGTGGAAGCTCGGTTTGATCTGTTTGGAGATAGTGCTAATCTTGATGCAAGATAGGTGCATGATTTGCATGGAACATACCATATGCTTAAAAATCAATTTGGACGCACCCAATGGAACTCCTAGATGACGTGTGTCATATGGAATCTTGCTTTTGTCCGTTTGTAGACATTGTAAGTTTTAGTGCAAGATAATTGCACAGTTTACGCCTAATGCACCATTGTCTAAGAAACCATTTTGGATGCACTATTTGGTACTCATGGATGAAGAGGCCCAAGTGGAAGCTTGGTTCGATCAGTTTGGAGATAGTGCTAATACTTATGCAAGGTAGGTGCATGCTTTGCATGGAACATACCATACGCTTGGAAATCAATTTGGATGCAACCGATGGACCTCCTTGATGACGTGTGTCATATGGAATCTTGCTTCGGTCCATTTGGAGATATTGTTAGTTTTGGTGCAAGATAGGTGCACAGTTTGCACCTAATGCACCATAGTCTAAGAAACCATTTTAGACGCACTTGTTGGTACTCCTAGGTGAAGGGGCTCAAGTGGATGCTCGGTTCGATCTATTTGGAGATAGTCCTAATCTTGATGCAAGATAGATGCATGGTCTGCATGGAACGTACCAGATGATTAGAGATTAATTTGGACACACCCGATAGAACTCTTTGATGACATGTGTCATATGGAATCTCGCTTTGGTGTGCTTAGAGATAGTATTAGTTTCGGTGCAAGATATGTGCACGGTTTGCGCCTAATGCACCAAAGTCTAAGAAACCATTTTGGAAGCACCTATTGGTACTCCTAGGTGAAGAGGCTCAAGTGGAGGCTCGGTTTGGTCGGTTTAGAGATAGTGCTAATCTTGATGCAAGATAGGTGCACGATTTGCATGGAACATACCATATGCTTAGAAATCAATTTGGACGCACCAGATGGAACTCCTATATGACATGTGTCGTATGAAGTCTCACTTCGGTCCATTTAGAGATAGTGTTAGTTTCAGTGCAAGATAGGTGCACGGTTTCCACCTAATGCACCATAGGATAAAAAACCGTTTTGGACGCACCCGATGGTACTCCTAGGTCGAAGGGCTAAAGTGAAAGCTCTGTTTGGTCTATTTGGAGATAGTGCTAATCTTGATGCAAGATAGATGCACGGTTTGCATGGAACATACGATATGCTCAGACATCAATTAGAACGCACCTGATATAACTCCTTGATGATGTGTGTCATATGGAATCTTGCTTCGGTTCATTTAGAGACTGTTAGTTTTGGTAGAAGATATGTGCATGGTTTACGCCTAATGCACCATAAGCTAAGAAACCATTTTAGACGCACTCGATGGTACTCATAGTTGAAGAGGCTCAAGTGGAGGCTCGATTTGGTCTGTTCGGATATAGTACTAATCTTGATGCAAGATAGTTGCACAGTTTGAATGGAACGTACCATATGTCAAGAAATCAATTTCGACGCACCCAATGGAACTCCAAGATGACGTGTGTCACATGGAATCTCGCTTCGCTCTGTTTGCAGACAACGTTAGTTTCGATGCAGATAGGTGCATAGTTTGTGCCTAATGTACCATAGTCTAAGAAACCATTTTTGACGCACCTGTTTGTACTCCTAGATGAAGAGGCTCAAGTGGAAGCTCGGTTCGGTCTGTTTGGAGATAGTGCTAATCTTGATGCAAGATAGGTGCACGGTTTGCATGGAAAATACAATATGCTTGGAAATCAATGTGGATGCACCCGATGGAACTCCTTGATGACGTGTGTCATATGGAATCTCGCTTTGTCTGTTTAGAAACAGTGTTAGTTTCGGTGCAAGATATGTGCATGGTTTGTGCCTACTGCATCAAAGTCTAAGAAACCATTTTGGAAGCACCTGTTGGTACTTCGGTGAAGAGGCTCAAGTGGAAGCTCGGTTTGATCTGTTTGGAGATAGTGCTAATCTTGATGCAAGATAGGTGAATGATTTGCAAGGAACATACCATATGCTTAAAAATCAATTTGGACGCATCCAATGCAACTCCTAGATGACGTGTGTCATATGGAATCTTGCTTTTGTCCGTTTGTAGACATTGTAAGTTTTAGTGCAAGATAATTGCACAGTTTGCGCCTAATGCACCATAGTGTAAGAAACCATTTTGGACGCACTATTTGGTACTCTTGGATGAAGAGGCCCAAGTGGAAGCTTGGTTCGATCAGTTTGGAGATAGTGCTAATACTTATGCAAGGTAGGTGCATGCTTTGCATGGAATATACCATACGCTTGGAAATCAATTTGGATGCAACCGATGGACCTCCTTGATGACGTGTGTCATATGGAATCTTGCTTCGGTCCATTTGGAGATATTGTTAGTTTTGGTGCAAGATAGGTGCACAGTTTGCACCTAATGCACCATAGTCTAAGAAACCATTTTGGACGCACTTGTTGGTACTCCTAGGTGAAGGGGCTCAAGTGGATGCTCGGTTCGATCTATTTGGAGATAGTGCTAATCTTGATGCAAGATAGATGCATGGTCTGCATGGAACGTACCATATGATTAGAGATTAATTTGGACACACCCGATAGAACTCTTTGATGACATGTGTCATATGGAATCTCACTTTGGTGTGCTTAGAGATAGTATTAGTTTCGGTGCAAGATATGTGCACGGTTTGCGCCTAATGCACCAAAGTCTAAGAAACCATTTTGGAAGCACCTGTTGGTACTCCTAGGTGAAGAGGCTCAAGTGGAGGCTCGGTTTGGTCGGTTTAGAGATAGTGCTAATCTTGATGCAAGATAGGTGCACGATTTGCATGGAACATACCATATGCTCAGAAATCAATTTGGACGCACCAGATGGAACTCCTATATGACATGTGTCGTATGGAATCTCACTTCGGTCCGTTTAGAGACAATGTTAGTTTCAGTGCAAGATAGGTGCACGGTTTGCACCTAATGCACCATAGGATAAGAAACCATTTTGGACGCACCCGATGGTACTCCTAGGTCGAGGGGCTAAAGTGAAAGCTCTGTTTGGTCTGTTTGGAGATAGTGCTAATCTTGATACAAGATAGATGCACGGTTTGCATGGAACATACGATATGCTCAGAAATCAATTAGGACGCACCTGATATAACTCCTTGATGATGTGTGTCATATGGAATCTTGCTTCGGTACGTTTAGAGACTGTTAGTTTTGGTAGAAGATATATGCATGGTTTACGCCTAATGCACCATAAGCTAAGAAACCATTTTAGACGCACTCGATGGTACTCGTAGTTGAAGAGGCTCAAGTGGAGGCTAATTTTGATGCAAGATAGTTGCACAGTTTGAATGGAACGTACCATATGTAAAGAAATCAATTTGGACGCACCCAATGGAACTCCTAGATGACGTGTGTCACCTGGAATCTCGCTTCGCTCTGTTTGGAGACAATGTTAGTTTCGATGTAGATAGGTGCATAGTTTGTGCCTAATGCACCATAGTCTAAGAAACCATTTTTGACGCACCTGTTTGTACTCCTAGATGAAGAGGCTCAAGTGGAAGCTCGGTTCGGTCTGTTTGGAGATAGTGCTAATCTTGATGCAAGATAGGTGCACGGTTTGCATGGAAAATACAATATGCTTGGAAATCAATGTGGATGCACCCGATGGAACTCCTTGATGACGTGTGTCATATGGAATCTCGCTTTGTCTGTTTAGAAACAGTGTTAGTTTCGGTGCAAGATATGTGCATGGTTTGTGCCTACTGCATCAAAGTCTAAGAAACCATTTTGGAAGCACCTGTTGGTACTTCGGTGAAGAGGCTCAAGTGGAAGCTCGGTTTGATCTGTTTGGAGATAGTGCTAATCTTGATGCAAGATAGGTGAATGATTTGCAAGGAACATACCATATGCTTAAAAATCAATTTGGACGCATCCAATGAAACTCCTAGATGACGTGTGTCATATGGGATCTTGCTTTTGTCCGTTTGTAGACATTGTAAGTTTTAGTGCAAGATAATTGCACAGTTTGCGCCTAATGCACCAGAGTCTAAGAAACCATTTTGGACGCACTATTTGGTACTCTTGGATGAAGAGGCCCAAGTGGAAGCTTGGTTCGATCAGTTTGGAGATAGTGCTAATACTTATGCAAGGTAGGTGCATGCTTTGCATGGAACATACCATACGCTTGGAAATCAATTTGGATGCAACCGATGGACCTCCTTAATGACGTGTGTCATATGGAATCTTGCTTCGGTCCATTTGGAGATATTGTTAGTTTTGGTGCAAGATAGGTGCACAGTTTGCACCTAATGCACCATAGTCTAAGAAACCATTTTGGACGCACTTGTTGGTACTCCTAGGTGAAGGGGCTCAAGTGGATGCTCGGTTCGATCTATTTGGAGATAGTGCTAATCTTGATGCAAGATAGATGCATGGTCTGCATGGAACGTACCATATGATTAGAGATTAATTTGGACACACCCGATAGAACTCTTTGATGACATGTGTCATATGGAATCTCACTTTGGTGTGCTTAGAGATAGTATTAGTTTCGGTGCAAGATATGTGCACGGTTTGCGCCTAATGCACCAAAGTCTAAGAAACCATTTTGGAAGCACCTGTTGGTACTCCTAGGTGAAGAGGCTCAAGTGGAGGCTCGGTTTGGTCGGTTTAGAGATAGTGCTAATCTTGATGCAAGATAGGTGCACGATTTGCATGGAACATACCATATGCTTAGAAATCAATTTGGACGCACCAGATGGAACTCCTATATGACATGTGTCGTATGGAATCTCATTTCGGTCCATTTAGAGATAGTGTTAGTTTCAGTGCAAGATAGGTGCACGGTTTCCACCTAATGCACCATAGGATAAAAAACCGTTTTGGACGCACCCGATGGTACTCCTAGGTCGAAGGGCTAAAGTGAAAGCTCTGTTTGGTCTGTTTGGAGATAGTGCTAATCTTGATGCAAGATAGATGCACGGTTTGCATGGAACATACGATATGCTCAGACATCAATTAGGACGCACCTGATATAACTCCTTGATGATGTGTGTCATATGGAATCTTGCTTCGGTTCATTTAGAGACTGTTAGTTTTGGTAGAAGATATGTGCATGGTTTACGCCTAATGCACCATAAGCTAAGAAACCATTTTAGACGCACTCGATGGTACTCATAGTTGAAGAGGCTCAAGTGGAGGCTCGATTTGGTCTGTTCGGATATAGTACTAATCTTGATGCAAGATAGTTGCACAGTTTGAATGGAACGTACCATATGTCAAGAAATCAATTTCGACGCACCCAATGGAACTCCTAGATGACGTGTGTCACATGGAATCTCGCTTCGCTCTGTTTGCAGACAACGTTAGTTTCGATGCAGATAGGTGCATAGTTTGTGCCTAATGTACCAAAGTCTAAGAAACCATTTTTGACGCACCTATTTGTACTCCTAGATGAAGAGGCTCAAGTGGAAGCTCGGTTCGGTCTGTTTGGAGATAGTGCTAATCTTGATGCAAGATAGGTGCACGGTTTGCATGGAAAATACAATATGCTTGGAAATCAATGTGGATGCACCCGATGGAACTCCTTGATGACGTGTGTCATATGGAATCTCGCTTTGGTCTGTTTAGAAACAGTGTTAGTTTCGGTGCAAGATATGTGCATGGTTTGTGCCTACTGCACCAAAGTCTAAGAAACCATTTTGGAAGCACCTGTTGGTACTTCGGTGAAGAGGCTCAAGTGGAAGCTCGGTTTGATCTATTTGGAGATAGTGCTAATCTTGATGCAAGATAGGTGAATGATTTGCAAGGAACATACCATATGCTTAGAAATCAATTTGGACGCATCCAATGCAACTCCTAGATGACGTGTGTCATATGGAATCTTGCTTTTGTCCGTTTGTAGACATTGTAAGTTTTAGTGCAAGATAATTGCACAGTTTGCGCCTAATGCACCATAGTCTAAGAAACCATTTTGGACGCACTATTTGGTACTCTTGGATGAAGAGGCCCAAGTGGAAGCTTGGTTCGATCAGTTTGGAGATAGTGCTAATACTTATGCAAGGTAGGTGCATGCTTTGCATGGAACATACCATACGCTTGGAAATCAATTTGGATGCAACCGATGGACCTCCTTGATGACGTGTGTCATATGGAATCTTGCTTCGGTCCATTTGGAGATATTGTTAGTTTTGGTGCAAGATAGGTGCACAGTTTGCACCTAATGCACCATAGTCTAAGAAACCATTTTGGACGCACTTGTTGGTACTCCTAGGTGAAGGGGCTCAAGTGGATGCTCGGTTCGATCTATTTGGAGATAGTGCTAATCTTGATGCAAGATAGATGCATGGTCTGCATGGAACGTACCATATGATTAGAGATTAATTTGGACACACCCGATAGAACTCTTTGATGACATGTGTCATATGGAATCTCACTTTGGTATGCTTAGAGATAGTATTAGTTTCGGTGCAAGATATGTGCACGGTTTGCGCCTAATGCACCAAAGTCTAAGAAACCATTTTGGAAGCACCTGTTGGTACTCCTAGGTGAAGAGGCTCAAGTGGAGGCTCGGTTTGGTCGGTTTAGAGATAGTGCTAATCTTGATGCAAGATAGGTGCACGATTTGCATGGAACATACCATATGCTCAGAAATCAATTTGGACGCACCAGATGGAACTCCTATATGACATGTGTCGTATGGAATCTCACTTCGGTCCGTTTAGAGACAGTGTTAGTTTCAGTGCAAGATAGGTGCACGGTTTGCACCTAATGCACCATAGGATAAGAAACCATTTTGGACGCACCCGATGGTACTCCTAGGTCGAGGGGCTAAAGTGAAAGCTCTGTTTGGTCTGTTTGGAGATAGTGCTAATCTTGATACAAGATAGATGCACGGTTTGCATGGAACATACGATATGCTCAGAAATCAATTAGGACGCACCTGATATAACTCCTTGATGATGTGTGTCATATGGAATCTTGCTTCGGTTCGTTTAGAGACTGTTAGTTTTGGTAGAAGATATATGCATGGTTTACGCCTAATGCACCATAAGCTAAGAAACCATTTTAGACGCACTCGATGGTACTCGTAGTTGAAGAGGCTCAAGTGGAGGCTAATCTTGATGCAAGATAGTTGCACAGTTTGAATGGAACGTACCATATGTTAAGAAATCAATTTGGACGCACCCAATGGAACTCCTAGATGACGTGTGTCACCTGGAATCTCGCTTCGCTCTGTTTGGAGACAATGTTAGTTTCGATGTAGATAGGTGCATAGTTTGTGCCTAATGCACCATAGTCTAAGAAACCATTTTTGACGCACCTGTTTGTACTCCTAGATGAAGAGGCTCAAGTGGAAGCTCGGTTCGGTCTGTTTGGAGATAGTGCTAATCTTGATGCAAGATAGGTGCACGGATTGTATGGAACATACAATATGCTTGGAAATCAATGTGGATGCACCCGATGGAACTCTTTGCTGACGTTTGTCATATGGAATCTCGCTTTGGTCTGTTTAGAAACAGTGTTAGTTTCGGTGCAAGATATGTGCATGGTTTGTGCCTACTGCACCATAGTCTAAGAAACCATTTTGGAAGCACCTGTTGGTACTTCGGTGAAGAGGCTCAAGTGGAAGCTCGGTGTGATCTGTTTGGAGATAGTGCTAATCTTGATGCAAGATAGGTGCATGATTTGCAAGGAACATACCATATGCTTAAAAATCAATTTGGACGCACCCAATGGAACTCCTAGATGACGTGTGTCATATGGAATCTTGCTTTTGTCCGTTTGTAGACATTGTAAGTTTTAGTGCAAGATAATTGCACAGTTTACGCCTAATGCACCATTGTCTAAGAAACCATTTTGGATGCACTATTTGGTACTCATGGATGAAGAGGCCCAAGTGGAAGCTTGGTTCGATCAGTTTGGAGATAGTGCTAATACTTATGCAAGGTAGGTGCATGCTTTGCATGGAACATACCATACGCTTGGAAATCAATTTGGATGCAACCGATGGACCTCCTTGATGACGTGTGTCATATGGAATCTTGCTTCGGTCCATTTGGAGATATTGTTAGTTTTGGTGCAAGATAGCTGCACAGTTTGCACCTAATGCACCATAGTCTAAGAAACCATTTTAGACGCACTTGTTGGTACTCCTAGGTGAAGGGGCTCAAGTGGATGCTCGGTTCGATCTATTTGGAGATAGTGCTAATCTTGATGCAAGATAGATGCATGGTCTGCATGGAACGTACCATATGATTAGAGATTAATTTGGACACACCCGATAGTACTCTTTGATGACATGTGTCATATGGAATCTCGCTTTGGTGTGCTTAGAGATAGTATTAGTTTCGGTGCAAGATATGTGCACGGTTTGCGCCTAATGCACCAAAGTCTAAGAAACCATTTTGGAAGCACCTGTTGGTACTCCTAGGTGAAGAGGCTCAAGTGGAGGCTCGGTTTGGTCGGTTTAGAGATAGTGCTAATCTTGATGCAAGATAGGTGCACGATTTGCATGGAACATACCATATGCTTAGAAATCAATTTGGACGCACCAGATGGAACTCCTATATGACATGTGTCGTATGGAATCTCACTTCGGTCCATTTAGAGATAGTGTTAGTTTCAGTGCAAGATAGGTGCACAGTTTCCACCTAATGCACCATAGGATAAAAAACCGTTTTGGACGCACCCGATGGTACTCCTAGGTCGAAGGGCTAAAGTGAAAGCTCTGTTTGGTCTGTTTGGAGATAGTGCTAATCTTGATGCAAGATAGATTCACGGTTTGCATGGAACATACGATATGCTCAGACATCAATTTGGACACACCTGATATAACTCCTTGATGATGTGTGTCATATGGAATCTTGCTTCGGTTCATTTAGAGACTGTTAGTGATATGCTCACGCCTAGGGATAGCGTGAGACAAGTCGTTGTGGCCCGATCTTCTCGTAGGATTCGCGAACTTGATAACTTGTCGCTGCGTGACCTGGTGAAGAGGCAGTGCCCCGCGAGGCTGTCCACGCGACGAACTACCGAGACAATCACCCTTCCACGTACCGACGAACAGCCCACGCAATCACGCCGTATAGACGTGAAGGCACAAACTGGATGAACCGTAGTTCGGCGTTCTACAACTCCCTCAGGAATCGAAAGAACAAGTTTTGCAAGCCTCTCAAGACTCACGCATAAACAAAACTCCACGAGTTTGTGTATTCTGAATTTTAACCAAGCAAGATGTGTCCTTTCATTGTCTAGTACAAGAGATATATATAGATAGGGGCGTTCAGCTTTGAATACATGACAGCATGCACATCCACTAGTGGATTTCGTGGCTGGTTCGCGCGTCTTCTCAGCTTCTGGCAGCAGTTACTAAAATGAGCATAACTCTTTATTGGGAAGTCTAAATAATGAACCGTTTGATGGGCTGCAACATAGACTTAAAGATGCTTTCATCCATCTGTAGAATGCCACGTAACTCCTTGTATTCTGTCCGTGGTGATGCTTGGAATTTGTACCATGGGTCAGCCATCTAGCTTCTGGTTGCCTTCTCATGCAGAAGTAATGAACCACCATTTTATTTATGCACACGATAGGCTTCTTGGTTCAGATGTCCAAAGGCTTGAATCCATCTTCATCCCATGCTGGTTCATACCCTCCATCATTCCTAAGGACATTGAAACAAGAACTCAAAAGTATAGGATCATTCAACATAAACTGATTATTAAACATAAGGTTAGCGTTCACCTGAGAATGAATTTCCTTCTCCAATTGTTTAGCTCTACTTCTTGTAATTGGACCACTTATATCAAGTGGAGTTTCATTTGAAGATGAATGAATGCTAGGGATGTCCTCATCAGCCTCCTCCTCTTGAGAAGGAGTCGTCCTCGACTCAGGCTCACCAACAAATGGAAGCAAGTCTTTGACATTGAATGTTGGACTAACATTGGAATATTCAGGTGGCAGCTCAATTTTGTATGCATTATCATTTATCTTTTTTAGAACCTTGAATGGACCATCACCTCTAGGTGATAACTTACTCTTACGTTGTTGGGGAAATCGATCCTTGCATAGATGCAACCACACGAGGTCACCGGGCTGAAATGTAACCTTCTTCTTACCTTTGTTCGCTTGCTTTGCATATTGTGCTGATTTCTTCTCAATATTTCTTCTTGTCTCATCATGTAGCTTCTTGATAAAGTTGGATCTCTTCGCTGCATCCAAGTTAACTTGTTCCTGTAATGGTAAAGGCAAAAGATCCATGGGAGTATGTGGCTTAAAACCATAAACAATTTCAAATGGACAAAAATTTGTTGTGGAATGTAGTGCCCTATTATAAGCAAATTCGACATGTGGAAGACATTCTTCCCACTGCTTCAAATTCTTTTTTAGCACGGCACGCAGCATGGTGGACAGGGTACGGTTGACAACTTCAGTTTGCCCATCCGTTTGTGGGTGACAAGTGGTGGAAAATAACAACTTCGTGCCAAGTTTAGCCCATAATGTCTTCCAAAAATAGCTCAGGAATTTTGTATCTCGGTCTAAAACAATAGTCTTTGGCACTCCATGTAAACGAACAATCTCCCTGAAAAACAAATCAGCAAGGTGTGAAGCATCATCGCTCTTGTGACATGGAATAAAATGTGCCATTTTTGAGAAGCGATCAATAATAACGAAGATAGAGTCCCTCCCCCTCTGAGACCTTGGTAATCCCAGAATAAAATCCATGGATATATCTTCCCAAGGTACAGTTGGGATTGGTAATGGAGTATAGAGACCATGGGGATTAAGGCGGGACTTAGCTTTCAAGCAGATTATGCAGCGCTCGACATGTCGTTGAACATCACGTCGCATATGTGGCCAAAAGAAATGATCAGAGAGCATGTCCAATGTCTTTTTGATGCCAAAATGACCAGCTAAGCCACCAGCATGTGCTTCCTGTAAAAGAACTTGACGAATCGAGCAGGCTGGAATGCATAGTTTGTTAGTTCGAAATAAAAAATCATCATGTACATAATACTTGTCCCAGCCTTTTCCAGCAATGCAATGAGAGAAAGGTTCTTTAAAATCAGAATCAGTTGCATAGAGTGTTTTAATGGATTCCAAACCAAGCACTTTTGTATCTAATTGTGTAACCAAACCACACCTTCTTGACAAAGCATCTGCAACAATGTTATCTTTACCACGCTTATGTTTAACAACATACGGAAATGTTTCTATGAACTCGATCCATTTAGCATGTCTACGATTCAGTTTGCCTTGACTTTTTAAATATTTCAAAGCTTCATGATCAGAATGGATGACAAATTCTTTAGGTAACAAATAATGTTGCCAAACTTCCAAAACTCGAACTAAGGCATAAAGCTCTTTATCATAGACAGAATAATTCAGATGTGGACCATTTAACTTTTCAGAAAAGTAGGCAATAGGTTTACCTTCTTGAAGTAGCACACCTCCAATGCCAATACCACTTGCATCACATTCAATCTCAAAAGTCTTACCGAAGTTAGGTAGCTGCAGCAGTGGTGCTTCACAAAGCTTTCTTTTTAACTCTACAAAGGCTTGCTCTTGGTCATCTCCCCATTTGAATGGAACATCCTTCTTTGTCAAGTTGTTAAGTGGTGCAGCGATCGTGCTGAAATCTTTAACAAATCGTCGATAGAAACCTGCAAGACCATGGAAACTTCGAATTTGGCTCACATTTGTAGGAGTAGGCCAATCCTTTATTGCCTTAACCTTCTCTTCATCAACCTGGATGCCATCTGCAGTCACAACAAAACCAAGAAAAACAACACGATCTGTGCAAAATGTGCACTTAGCAATGTTGGCATACAATTTCTCTTCCCTCAAAACAGCAAGTACTTGATGGATATGATCAAGATGTTCATCAAATGATTTGCTATAGATCAGAATATCATCAAAATAAACAACTACAAACTTGCCAATGAAAGCTCGTAAAACATGATTCATTAAGCGCATAAAAGTTGAAGGAGCATTTGTCAAGCCAAAGGGCATCACAAGCCATTCATACAAGCCAAATTTGGTTGTAAATGCTGTCTTCCATTCATCACCAATTTTCATGCGAATTTGGTGATAGCCACTGCGTAAATCAATCTTGGTGAAAATAGTTGAGCCGCTCAATTCATCTAACATGTCATCAAGCCTAGGAATGGGATGGCGATATCGTACAGTTATAGCATTAATGGCACGACAATCGACACACATGCGCCAAGATCCATCTTTCTTAGGGACCAAAAGTACTGGAATAGCACAAGGTGATAGAGATTCACGAACATACCCTTTGTCCAAAAGCTCTTTTACCTGTCGCTGAATTTCTTTGGTTTCTTCAGGATTAGCACGGTAGGCTGGACGATTGGGAAGAGAAGCTCCAGGTACCAAATCGATTTGATGCTCAATACCACGGAGTGGAGGAAGGCCAGCTGGTACCTCATCAGGAAAAACATCTTCAAAGTCCTGTAAGAGATCAAGAACAGCACTAGGCAGCGATGAAGGTAAATCGTTAGTTGAAAGTAGGACCTCCTTGTGCAAGTGCACAAAGAATGGGGCTGTGGTGTTCCTCACTTCTCTCAAATCACTCCTGCTCACAAATAAGCACTCATTTTGGTGGTGTTGTTTTGTAGTGGAAAGAGGCTTTATGTGGCTAGATTGGTTAGAAGTCTCTCCCTTACTAGTGTTGGCAGCCTCACTCAATTTTCTTTTGTCAGATTCTTCTTTTTTCATGCGAGCCACATCTGAAGCATAGATCTCTTCTGGAGATAATGGAACAAGAACCACCTTCTTGTCGTTGTGGATGAAAGTATACTTGTTAGACCGCCCAAAGTGCACCGAATCCACATCAAACTGCCATGGACGACCCAACAGCAAATGGCATGCTTGCATGGGTACAATATCACAATCAACCTCACCATGATAGTCACCAATGGAGAAAGACAAACGAACCATGGATGAGACCTTCACTGTCCCTGAATTATTCGGCCACTGCATATGGTAAGGGTGTGGATGGCGGCGTGTTGGTAGGCCAAGCTTCTCAACAAGCAAGGCACTAACAATATTATTGCAGCTCCCACCATCTATGATGAAACGACACACTTGACCTTTCACTTTGCATCGGGACTGAAACAAATTATGACGTTGTCCTTGTTCAGCAGCAACAAACTGAGTGGAAAGAACTCTTCTAACCACCAAATAAGGAGATGATCTATTCATTTTAGAAGGCTCCAAATCAGGAAAATCAGCAAGCAACTCATCAAAATCAGCACTAGTAATCTCATTAGAATATGGAGAAATAACATCTTCTATCATGTCACTGGGAGCAAAAGTTAGAATAGGTTGAATAGCTAAACAATTCAGACCTAGCTCAAAAGTACCATCCTCAGCTGAATACTCACAAGTGTCAAGAGTATGATTTGCAAAGACATTGTGAAACTCGTCCTCCTCTTCACTTTGTGAATCATATGAACCATCAGCAAGGGCAATAATCGTACGACGATTGGGACATTCAGCTTGCTTATGCCCATGACCACCACACTTAAAACACTCAATCTTGCTTGTATGCCTTGGGGCTGCAGTAGCAGAGGAGCTGGACTGAGTAGAGCTTACAGCTTTGCCTTTGGAATCAAAATGTTTGGAAGAAGTTGCACGAGATGTAGGTGTGTGCACCCCTGACCCGTGCTGCTATGACTGGCGCCATGAAGTAGCACTATTATGAGCTGAAAATGAAGCACGATCTTTATAAGATCCAGCAAGTTGTCGTTCTGCCCTTTTTGCAAAATGTACCAACTCAGTGAGACATGTGTAGTTTGTCATATCCACTTTATCAGCAATGGGCTTATTGAGGCCAACCAGAAATCGAGCCATTGTGGATTCCTCATCTTCAGTTATCCCTGTACGAAGTAAACACATTTCCAATTCTTGAAAATATTCATCAACAGTACGAGTACCTTGCACAAGACGTTTTAGCTTCAAATGTAGATCACGAGAGTAATATGCAGGAACAAAACGACGTCGCATTTCCCTCTTCATGTCTTCCCAAGTAATACGATCATGTCCAGCGTGTCGCAGTTCAGTACACACTTGATTCCACCAAGTGATTGCATAGCCTGAAAACTCAATTGCAGCAAGCTTTGCTTTCTTGACAGGAGGATAAGGATACAAATCAAAGATCTGTTCAACCTTAGTCTCCCACTCAAAATAATCATCAGCACTTTCTTTTCCATTAAATTTTGGAATAGACACTTTCACTTTGCTTAAACCATCATCATCAAGGCGACGGTGGCGGTCACGATAACCACGATGGCCACCATGGCGATGATCATCCATGTCAGACAACATATCATCATCACCATCATAATCTCGTCCACCTCGAACAGGAATGCGCCGAGCACGACCAAAATTAAGAAGACCATGACCACGCCCGCCACGTCCACGACCAGCGGGACGACGCGGTGGCTCATCCTCCTCGTCAATATCATCATCCTCATTTGGTGGCGGTTCTCGACGTGGTATGTTCAATTGGAGAGTTTGGAGCTGCTGCACAAAATCATTCATTTGTGTACGCAACTCCTAAAATTCCTCCACCGAAACAGCGGCACCATCTCCACGTCCTGCCATGTTAGTAGAGGAAAAAAAAGGACAATATATATGTGGAATCACTCCCTCACCACTTACAAAACAAGTTCTTTCTCTCCCTGAAAAGAGCAAGAACCGGGGCTGCGATCTGTAGGGAAGAGTGATTGTAACAGCGACGACGGTGCAACAACTCACGGTGCTTTAAGTGGAGCTTGGTGGGGTAATATGTTAGTGGAATGCACTGAAATGTAGTGATGCAAAACCAAATAATAATCCAAGAACAGAAGTCTAAGTTGCTGAATATAAAGGAAAGGATGCACAAAGAAAGGAATGAGATGTAGTAAGTGGATAGATGATCACCAATTTGCACCAACCAAAAACTTGTTGCTGCCCAAACCCCTTTTTGGTGTGCTGCACACAGTTCTCTTTTTGTTTTTCTTTTTTTTTCTTTCTTGCTTTTCTTTTTTTTTTCTCTTTTTTTTTGGAACAAAAACTCGTTTTCAGTCCTTCTTTTGACCCATAGACATCTTTTCTTTTAACCTCTGTGTCAAACGCAGCACAACTTTCAACTAAAGGGGATCACTAAGATGGATGGTGCAGCACAAAAACAAGAAACTGCGGTGGGGAATATGTGGCGGTTAGAAAACAAGGGTGGGATGGGTGGGTATTTTTTTTTTGTTTATATATACGCAGCAAGCAATGATGATCAGATCAAGGGTGGGATGGATGGGTACATGCAGCAAGCAATTTGATGATTAGAACAAAGATAATAACTAGAACAATGTGGAAAAGAAAAATTCAGCAACTAGACAAATATTAAAGGATTAAAACTCGATAAAGCAAACTACAAAATCAGTAGCACATATGAATTTGGGCTGTAGGTTTTCTTTTTGGCTCTCAGTGGACAGTAGGTATTTAAACTCTATGCTACCAAAATCAAGAACAATCCTACCGAGGAAACGAAGGCTTTGGTACCAGATGATATGCTCACGCCTAGGGATAGCGTGAGACAAGTCGTTGTGGCCCGATCTTCTCGTAGGATTCGCGAACTTGATAACTTGTCGCTGCGTGACCTGGTGAAGAGGCAGTGCCCCGCGAGGCTGTCCACGCGACGAACTACCGAGACAATCACCCTTCCACGTACCGACGAACAGCCCACGCAATCACGCCGTATAGACGTGAAGGCACAAACTGGATGAACCGCAGTTCGGCGTTCTACAACTCCCTCAGGAATCGAAAGAACAAGTTTTGCAAGCCTCTCAAGACTCACGCATAAACAAAACTCCACGAGTTTGTGTATTCTGAATTTTAACCAAGCAAGATGTGTCCTTTCATTGTCTAGTACAAGAGATATATATAGATAGGGGCGTTCAGCTTTGAATACATGACAGCATGCACATCCACTAGTGGATTTCGTGGCTGGTTCGCGCGTCTTCTCAGCTTCTGGCAGCAGTTACTAAAATGAGCATAACTCTTTATTGGGAAGTCTAAATAATGAACCGTTTGATGGGCTGCAACATAGACTTAAAGATGCTTTCATCCATCTGTAGAATGCCACGTAACTCCTTGTATTCTGTCCGTGGTGATGCTTGGAGTTTGTACCATGGGTCAGCCATCTAGCTTCTGGTTGCCTTCTCATGCAGAAGTAATGAACCACCATTTTATTTATGCACACGATAGGCTTCTTGGTTCAGATGTCCAAAGGCTTGAATCCATCTTCATCCCATGCTGGTTCATACCCTCCATCATTCCTAAGGACATGAAACAAGAACTCAAAAGTATAGGATCATTCAACATAAACTGATAT
>NC_012874.2:47530193-47539943 GCF_000003195.3 Sorghum bicolor
ATACATATGCTCAGAAATCAATTTGGACGCACCAGGATTGAACTCCTATATGACATGTGTCTTATGGAATCTCACTTCGGTCCGTTTAGAGACAGTGTTAGTTTCAGTGCAAGATAGGTGCACGGTTTGCACCTAATGCACCATAGGATAAGAAACCATTTTGGACGCACCCGATGGTACTCCTAGGTCGAGGGGCTAAAGTGAAAGCTCTGTTTGGTCTGTTTGGAGATAGTGCTAATCTTGATACAAGATAGATGCACGAGTTTGCATGGAACATACGATATGCTCAGAAATCAATTAGGACGCACCTGATATAACTCCTTGATGATGTGTGTCATATGGAATCTTGCTTCGGTTCGTTTAGAGACTGTTAGTTTTGGTAGAAGATATATGCATGGTTTACGCCTAATGCACCATAAGCTAAGAAACCATTTTAGACGCACTCTGATGGTACTCGTAGTTGAAGAGGCTCAAGTGGAGGCTAATCTTGATGCAAGATAGTTGCACAGTTTGAATGGAACGTACCATATGTTAAGAAATCAATTTGGACGCACCCAATGGAACTCCTAGATGACGTGTGTCACCTGGAATCTCGCTTCGCTCTGTTTGGAGACAATGTTAGTTTCGATGTAGATAGGTGCATAGTTTGTGCCTAGTGCACCATAGTCTAAGAAACCATTTTTGACGCACCTGTTTGTACTCCTAGATGAAGAGGCTCAAGTGGAAGCTCGGTTCGGTCTGTTTGGAGATAGTGCTAATCTTGATGCAAGATAGGTGCACGGTTTGTATGGAACATACAATATGCTTGGAAATCAATGTGGATGCACCCGATGGAACTCTTTGCTGACGTTTGTCATATAGAATCTCGCTTTGGTCTGTTTAGAAACAGTGTTAGTTTCGGTGCAAGATATGTGCATGGTTTGTGCCTACTGCACCATAGTCTAAGAAACCATTTTGGAAGCACCTGTTGGTACTTCGGTGAAGAGGCTCAAGTGGAAGCTCGGTTTGATCTGTTTGGAGATAGTGCTAATCTTGATGCAAGATAGGTGAATGATTTGCAAGGAACATACCATATGCTTAAAAATCAATTTGGACGCATCCAATGCAACTCCTAGATGACGTGTGTCATATGGAATCTTGCTTTTGTCCGTTTGTAGACATTGTAAGTTTTAGTGCAAGATAATTGCACAGTTTGCGCCTAATGCACCATAGTCTAAGAAACCATTTTGGACGCACTATTTGGTACTCTTGGATGAAGAGGCCCAAGTGGAAGCTTGGTTCGATCAGTTTGGAGATAGTGCTAATACTTATGCAAGGTAGGTGCATGCTTTGCATGGAACATACCATACGCTTGGAAATCAATTTGGATGCAACCGATGGACCTCCTTGATGACGTGTGTCATATGGAATCTTGCTTCGGTCCATTTGGAGATATTGTTAGTTTTGGTGCAAGATAGGTGCACAGTTTGCACCTAATGCACCATAGTCTAAGAAACCATTTTGGACGCACTTGTTGGTACTCCTAGGTGAAGGGGCTCAAGTGGATGCTCGGTTCGATCTATTTGGAGATAGTGCTAATCTTGATGCAAGATAGATGCATGGTCTGCATGGAACGTACCATATGATTAGAGATTAATTTGGACACACCCGATAGAACTCTTTGATGACATGTGTCATATGGAATCTCACTTTGGTGTGCTTAGAGATAGTATTAGTTTCGGTGCAAGATATGTGCACGGTTTGCGCCTAATGCACCAAAGTCTAAGAAACCATTTTGGAAGCACCTGTTGGTACTCCTAGGTGAAGAGGCTCAAGTGGAGGCTCGGTTTGGTCGGTTTAGAGATAGTGCTAATCTTGATGCAAGATAGGTGCACGATTTGCATGGAACATACCATATGCTTAGAAATCAATTTGGACGCACCAGATGGAACTCCTATATGACATGTGTCGTATGGAATCTCACTTCAGTCCATTTAGAGATAGTGTGAGTTTCAGTGCAAGATAGGTGCACGGTTTCCACCTAATGCACCATAGGATAAAAAACCGTTTTGGACGCACCCGATGGTACTCCTAGGTCGAAGGGCTAAAGTGAAAGCTCTGTTTGGTCTGTTTGGAGATAGTGCTAATCTTGATGCAAGATAGATGCACGGTTTGCATGGAACATACGATATGCTCAGACATCAATTAGGACGCACCTGATATAACTCCTTGATGATGTGTGTCATATGGAATCTTGCTTCGGTTCATTTAGAGACTGTTAGTTTTGGTAGAAGATATGTGCATGGTTTACGCCTAATGCACCATAAGCTAAGAAACCATTTTAGACGCACTCGATGGTACTCATAGTTGAAGAGGCTCAAGTGGAGGCTCGATTTGGTCTGTTCGGATATAGTACTAATCTTGATGCAAGATAGTTGCACAATTTGAATGGAACGTACCATATGTCAAGAAATCAATTTCGACGCACCCAATGAAACTCCTAGATGACGTGTGTCACATGGAATCTCGCTTCGCTCTGTTTGCAGACAACGTTAGTTTCGATGCAGATAGGTGCATAGTTTGTGCCTAATGTACCATAGTCTAAGAAACCATTTTTGACGCACCTGTTTGTACTCCTAGATGAAGAGGCTCAAGTGGAAGCTCGGTTCGGTCTGTTTGGAGATAGTGCTAATCTTGATGCAAGATAGGTGCACGGTTTGCATGGAACATTAAATATGCTTGGAAATCAATGTGGATGCACCCGATGGAACTCCTTGATGACGTGTGTCATATGGAATCTCGCTTTGGTCTGTTTAGAAACAGTGTTAGTTTCGGTGCAAGATATGTGCATGGTTTGTGCCTACTGCACCAAAGTCTAAGAAACCATTTTGGAAGCACCTGTTGGTACTTCGGTGAAGAGGCTCAAGTGGAAGCTCGGTTTGATCTGTTTGGAGATAGTGCTAATCTTGATGCAAGATAGGTGAATGATTTGCAAGGAACATACCATATGCTTAAAAATCAATTTGGACGCATGCAATGCAACTCCTAGATGACGTGTGTCATATGGAATCTTGCTTTTGTCCATTTGTAGACATTGTAAGTTTTAGTGCAAGATAATTGCACAGTTTGCGCCTAATGCACCATAGTCTAAGAAACCATTTTGGATGCACTATTTGGTACTCATGGATGAAGAGGCCCAAGTGGAAGCTTGGTTCGATCAGTTTGGAGATAGTGCTAATACTTATGCAAGGTAGGTGCATGCTTTGCATGGAACATACCATACGCTTGGAAATCAATTTGGATGCAACCGATGGACCTCCTTGATGACGTGTGTCATATGGAATCTTGCTTCGGTCCATTTGGAGATATTGTTAGTTTTGGTGCAAGATAGGTGCACAGTTTGCACCTAATGCACCATAGTCTAAGAAACCATTTTGGACGCACTTGTTGGTACTCCTAGGTGAAGGGGCTCAAGTGGATGCTCGGTTCGATCTATTTGGAGATAGTGCTAATCTTGATGCAAGATAGATGCATGGTCTGCATGGAACGTACCATATGATTAGAGATTAATTTGGACACACCCGATAGAACTCTTTGATGACATGTGTCATATGGAATCTCGCTTTGGTGTGCTTAGAGATAGTATTAGTTTCGGTGCAAGATATGTGCACGGTTTGCGCCTAATGCACCAAAGTCTAAGAAACCATTTTGGAAGCACCTGTTGGTAGTCCTAGGTGAAGAGGCTCAAGTGGAGGCTCGGTTTGGTCGGTTTAGAGATAGTGCTAATCTTGATGCAAGATAGGTGCACGATTTGCATGGAACATACCATATGCTTAGAAATCAATTTGGACGCACCAGATGGAACTCCTATATGACATGTGTCGTATGGAATCTCACTTCGATCCATTTAGAGATAGTGTGAGTTTCAGTGCAAGATAGGTGCACGGTTTCCACCTAATGCACCATAGGATAAAAAACCGTTTTGGACGCACCCGATGGTACTCCTAGGTCGAAGGGCTAAAGTGAAAGCTCTGTTTGGTCTGTTTGGAGATAGTGCTAATCTTGATGCAAGATAGATGCACGGTTTGCATGGAACATACGATATGCTCAGACATCAATTAGGACGCACCTGATATAACTCCTTGATGATGTGTGTCATATGGAATCTTGCTTCTGTTCATTTAGAGACTGTTAGTTTTGGTAGAAGATATGTGCATGGTTTACGCCTAATGCACCATAAGCTAAGAAACCATTTTAGACGCACTCGATGGTACTCATAGTTGAAGAGGCTCAAGTGGAGGCTCGATTTGGTCTGTTCGGATATAGTACTAATCTTGATGCAAGATAGTTGCACAGTTTGAATGGAACGTACCATATGTCAAGAAATCAATTTCGACGCACCCAATGGAACTCCTAGATGACGTGTGTCACATGGAATCTTGCTTCGCTCTGTTTGCAGACAACGTTAGTTTCGATGCAGATAGGTGCATAGTTTGTGCCTAATGTACCATAGTCTAAGAAACCATTTTTGACGCACCTGTTTGTACTCCTAGATGAAGAGGCTCAAGTGGAAGCTCGGTTCGGTCTGTTTGGAGATAGTGCTAATCTTGATGCAAGATAGGTGCACGGTTTGCATGGAAAATACAATATGCTTGGAAATCAATGTGGATGCACCCGATGGAACTCCTTGATGACGTGTGTCATATGGAATCTCGCTTTGGTCTGTTTAGAAACAGTGTTAGTTTCGGTGCAAGATATGTGCATGGTTTGTGCCTACTGCACCAAAGTCTAAGAAACCATTTTGGAAGCACCTGTTGGTACTTCGGTGAAGAGGCTCAAGTGGAAGCTCGGTTTGATCTGTTTGGAGATAGTGCTAATCTTGATGCAAGATAGGTGAATGATTTGCAAGGAACATACCATATGCTTAAAAATCAATTTGGACGCATCCAATGCAACTCCTAGATGACGTGTGTCATATGGAATCTTGCTTTTGTCCGTTTGTAGACATTGTAAGTTTTTGTGCAAGATAATTGCACAGTTTGCACCTAATGCACCATAGTCTAAGAAACCATTTTGGACGCACTATTTGGTACTCTTGGATGAAGAGGCCCAAGTGGAAGCTTGGTTCGATCAGTTTGGAGATAGTGCTAATACTTATGCAAGGTAGGTGCATGCTTTGCATGGAACATACCATACGCCTGGAAATCAATTTGGATGCAACCGATGGACCTCCTTGATGACGTGTGTCATATGGAATCTTGCTTCGGTCCATTTGGAGATATTGTTAGTTTTGGTGCAAGATAGGTGCACAGTTTGCACCTAATGCACCATAGTCTAAGAAACCATTTTGGACGCACTTGTTGGTACTCCTAGGTGAAGGGGCTCAAGTGGATGCTCGGTTCGATCTATTTGGAGATAGTGCTAATCTTGATGCAAGATAGATGCATGGTCTGCATGGAACGTACCATATGATTAGAGATTAATTTGGACACACCCGATAGAACTCTTTGATGACATGTGTCATATGGAATCTCACTTTGGTGTGCTTAGAGATAGTATTAGTTTCGGTGCAAGATATGTGCACGGTTTGCGCCTAATGCACCAAAGTCTAAGAAACCATTTTGGAAGCACCTGTTGGTACTCCTAGGTGAAAAGGCTCAAGTGGAGGCTCGGTTTGGTCGGTTTAGAGATAGTGCTAATCTTGATGCAAGATAGGTGCACGATTTGCATGGAACATACCATATGCTTAGAAATCAATTTGGACGCACCAGATGGAACTCCTATATGACATGTGTCGTATGGAATCTCACTTCGGTCCATTTAGAGATAGTGTTAGTTTCAGTGCAAGATAGGTGCACGGTTTCCACCTAATGCACCATAGGATAAAAAACCGTTTTGGACGCACCCGATGGTACTCCTAGGTCGAAGGGCTAAAGTGAAAGCTCTGTTTGGTCTGTTTGGAGATAGTGCTAATCTTGATGCAAGATAGATGCACGGTTTGCATGGAACATACGATATGCTCAGACATCAATTAGGACGCACCTGATATAACTCCTTGATGATGTGTGTCATATGAAATCTTGCTTCTGTTCATTTAGAGACTGTTAGTTTTGGTAGAAGATATGTGCATGGTTTACGCCTAATGCACCATAAGCTAAGAAACCATTTTAGACGCACTCGATGGTACTCATAGTTGAAGAGGCTCAAGTGGAGGCTCGATTTGGTCTGTTCGGATATAGTACTAATCTTGATGCAAGATAGTTGCACAGTTTGAATGGAACGTACCATATGTCAAGAAATCAATTTCGACGCACCCAATGGAACTCCTAGATGACGTGTGTCACATGGAATCTCGCTTCGCTCTGTTTGCAGACAACGTTAGTTTCGATGCAGATAGGTGCATAGTTTGTGCCTAATGTACCATAGTCTAAGAAACCATTTTTGACGCACCTGTTTGTACTCCTAGATGAAGAGGCTCAAGTGGAAGCTCGGTTCGGTCTGTTTGGAGATAGTGCTAATCTTGATGCAAGATAGGTGCACGGTTTGCATGGAAAATACAATATGCTTGGAAATCAATGTGGATGCACCCGATGGAACTCCTTGATGACGTGTGTCATATGGAATCTCGCTTTGGTCTGTTTAGAAATAGTGTTAGTTTCGGTGCAAGATATGTGCATGTTTTGTGCCTACTGCACCAAAGTCTAAGAAACCATTTTGGAAGCACCTGTTGGTACTTCGGTGAAGAGGCTCAAGTGGAAGCTCGGTTTGATCTGTTTGGAGATAGTGCTAATCTTGATGCAAGATAGGTGAATGATTTGCAAGGAACATACCATATGCTTAAAAATCAATTTGGACGCATCCAATGCAACTCCTAGATGACGTGTGTCATATGGAATCTTGCTTTTGTCCGTTTGTAGACATTGTAAGTTTTAGTGCAAGATAATTGCACAGTTTGCGCCTAATGCACCATAGTCTAAGAAACCATTTTGGACGCACTATTTGGTACTCTTGGATGAAGAGGCCCAAGTGGAAGCTTGGTTCGATCAGTTTGGAGATAGTGCTAATACTTATGCAAGGTAGGTGCATGCTTTGCATGGAACATACCATACGCTTGGAAATCAATTTGGATGCAACCGATGGACCTCCTTGATGACGTGTGTCATATGGAATCTTGCTTCGGTCCATTTGGAGATATTGTTAGTTTTGGTGCAAGATAGGTGCACAGTTTGCACCTAATGCACCATAGTCTAAGAAACCATTTTGGACGCACTTGTTGGTACTCCTAGGTGAAGGGGCTCAAGTGGATGCTCGGTTCGATCTATTTGGAGATAGTGCTAATCTTGATGCAAGATAGATGCATGGTCTGCATGGAACGTACCATATGATTAGAGATTAATTTGGACACACCCGATAGAACTCTTTGATGACATGTGTCATATGGAATCTCACTTTGGTGTGCTTAGAGATAGTATTAGTTTCGGTGCAAGATATGTGCACGGTTTGCGCCTAATGCACCAAAGTCTAAGAAACCATTTTGGAAGCACCTGTTGGTACTCCTAGGTGAAGAGGCTCAAGTGGAGGCTCGGTTTGGTCGGTTTAGAGATAGTGCTAATCTTGATGCAAGATAGGTGCACGATTTGCATGGAACATACCATATGCTTAGAAATCAATTTGGACGCACCAGATGGAACTCCTATATGACATGTGTCGTATGGAATCTCACTTCGGTCCATTTAGAGATAGTGTGAGTTTCAGTGCAAGATAGGTGCACGGTTTCCACCTAATGCACCATAGGATAAAAAACCGTTTTGGACGCACCCGATGGTACTCCTAGGTCGAAGGGCTAAAGTGAAAGCTCTGTTTGGTCTGTTTGGAGATAGTGCTAATCTTGATGCAAGATAGATGCACGGTTTGCATGGAACATACGATATGCTCAGACATCAATTAGGACGCACCTGATATAACTCCTTGATGATGTGTGTCATATGGAATCTTGCTTCGGTTCATTTAGAGACTGTTAGTTTTGGTAGAAGATATGTGCATGGTTTACGCCTAATGCACCATAAGCTAAGAAACCATTTTAGACGCACTCCATGGTACTCATAGTTGAAGAGGCTCAAGTGGAGGCTCGATTTGGTCTGTTCGGATATAGTACTAATCTTGATGCAAGATAGTTGCACAGTTTGAATGGAACGTACCATATGTCAAGAAATAAATTTCGACGCACCCAATGGAACTCCTAGATGACGTGTGTCACATGGAATCTCGCTTCGCTCTGTTTGCAGACAACGTTAGTTTCGATGCAGATAGGTGCATAGTTTGTGCCTAATGTACCATAGTCTAAGAAACCATTTTTGACGCACCTGTTTGTACTCCTAGATGAAGAGGCTCAAGTGGAAGCTCGGTTCGGTCTGTTTGGAGATAGTGCTAATCTTGATGCAAGATAGGTGCACGGTTTGCATGGAAAATACAATATGCTTGGAAATCAATGTGGATGCACCCGATGGAACTCCTTGATGACGTGTGTCATATGGAATCTCGCTTTGGTCTGTTTAGAAACAGTGTTAGTTTCGGTGCAAGATATGTGCATGGTTTGTGCCTACTGCACCAAAGTCTAAGAAACCATTTTGGAAGCACCTGTTGGTACTTCAGTGAAGAGGCTCAAGTGGAAGCTCGGTTTGATCTGTTTGGAGATAGTGCTAATCTTGATGCAAGATAGGTGAATGATTTGCAAGGAACATACCATATGCTTAAAAATCAATTTGGACGCACCCAATGGAACTCCTAGATGACGTGTGTCATATGGAATCTTGCTTTTGTCCATTTGTAGACATTGTAAGTTTTAGTGCAAGATAATTGCACAGTTTACGCCTAATGCACCATAGTCTAAGAAACCATTTTGGATGCACTATTTGGTACTCTTGGATGAAGAGGCCCAAGTGGAAGCTTGGTTCGATCAGTTTGGAGATAGTGCTAATACTTATGCAAGGTAGGTGCATGCTTTGCATGGAACATACCATACGCTTGGAAATCAATTTGGATGCAACCGATGGACCTCCTTGATGACGTGTGTCATATGGAATCTTGCTTCGGTCCATTTGGAGATATTGTTAGTTTTGGTGCAAGATAGGTGCACAGTTTGCACCTAATGCACCATAGTCTAAGAAACCATTTTGGACGCACTTGTTGGTACTCCTAGGTGAAGGGGCTCAAGTGGATGCTCGGTTCGATCTATTTGGAGATAGTGCTAATCTTGATGCAAGATAGATGCATGGTCTGCATGGAACGTACCATATGATTAGAGATTAATTTGGACACACCCGATAGAACTCTTTGATGACATGTGTCATATGGAATCTCACTTTGGTGTGCTTAGAGATAGTATTAGTTTCGGTGCAAGATATGTGCACGGTTTGCGCCTAATGCACCAAAGTCTAAGAAACCATTTTGGAAGCACCTGTTGGTACTCCTAGGTGAAGAGGCTCAATTGGAGGCTCGGTTTGGTCGGTTTAGAGATAGTGCTAATCTTGATGCAAGATAGGTGCACGATTTGCATGGAACATACCATATGCTCAGAAATCAATTTGGACGCACCAGATGGAACTCCTATATGACATGTGTCGTATGGAATCTCACTTCGGTCCGTTTAGAGACAGTGTCAGTTTCGGTGCAAGATAGGTGCACGGTTTGCACCTAATGCACCATAGGATAAGAAACCATTTTGGACGCACCCGATGGTACTCCTAGGTCGAGGGGCTAAAGTGAAAGCTC
>NC_012874.2:47543483-47598461 GCF_000003195.3 Sorghum bicolor
TGCAAGATAGGTGCACGCGTTTGCATGGAAAATACAATATGCTTGGAAATCAATGTGGATGCACCCGATGGAACTCCTTGATGACGTGTGTCATATGGAATCTCGCTTTGGTCTGTTTAGAAACAGTGTTAGTTTCAGTGCAAGATATGTGCATGGTTTGTGCCTACTGCACCAAAGTCTAAGAAACCATTTTGGAAGCACCTGTTGGTACTTCGGTGAAGAGGCTCAAGTGGAAGCTCGGTTTGATCTGTTTGGAGATAGTGCTAATCTTGATGCAAGATAGATGCATGGTCTGCATGGAACGTACCATATGATTAGAGATTAATTTGGACACACCCGATAGAACTCTTTGATGACATGTGTCATATGGAATCTCACTTTGGTGTGCTTAGAGATAGTATTAGTTTCGGTGCAAGATATGTGCACGGTTTGCGCCTAATGCACCAAAGTCTAAGAAACCATTTTGGAAGCACCTGTTGGTACTCCTAGGTGAAGAGGCTCAAGTGGAGGCTCGGTTTGGTCGGTTTAGAGATAGTGCTAATCTTGATGCAAGATAGGTGCACGATTTGCATGGAACATACCATATGCTCAGAAATCAATTTGGACGCACCAGATGGAACTCCTATATGACATGTGTCGTATGGAATCTCACTTCGGTCCATTTAGAGACAGTGTCAGTTTCGGTGCAAGATAGGTGCACGGTTTGCACCTAATGCACCATAGGATAAGAAACCATTTTGGACGCACCCGATGGTACTCCTAGGTCGAGGGGCTAAAGTGAAAGCTCTGTTTGGTCTGTTTGGAGATAGTGCTAATCTTGATACAAGATAGATGCACGGTTTGCATGGAACATACGATATGCTCAGAAATCAATTAGGACGCACCTGATATAACTCCTTGATGATGTGTGTCATATGGAATCTTGCTTCGGTTCGTTTAGAGACTGTTAGTTTTGGTAGAAGATATGTGCATGGTTTACGCCTAATGCACCATAAGCTAAGAAACCATTTTAGACGCACTCGATGGTACTCGTAGTTGAAGAGGCTCAAGTGGAGGCTCGATTTGGTCTGTTCGGATATAGTACTAATCTTGATGCAAGATAGTTGCACAGTTTGAATGGAACGTACCATATGTCAAGAAATCAATTTCGACGCACCCAATGGAACTCCTAGATGACGTGTGTCACATGGAATCTCGCTTCGCTCTGTTTGCAGACAACGTTAGTTTCGATGCAGATAGGTGCATAGTTTGTGCCTAATGTACCATAGTCTAAGAAACCATTTTTGACGCACCTGTTTGTACTCCTAGATGAAGAGGCTCAAGTGGAAGCTCGGTTCGGTCTGTTTGGAGATAGTGCTAATCTTGATGCAAGATAGGTGCACGGTTTGCATGGAAAATACAATATGCTTGGAAATCAATGTGGATGCACCCGATGGAAATCCTTGATGACGTGTGTCATATGGAATCTCGCTTTGGTCTGTTTAGAAACAGTGTTAGTTTCGGTGCAAGATATGTGCATGGTTTGTGCCTACTGCACCAAAGTCTAAGAAACCATTTTGGAAGCACCTGTTGGTACTTCGGTGAAGAGGCTCAAGTGGAAGCTCGGTTTGATCTGTTTGGAGATAGTGCTAATCTTGATGCAAGATAGGTGAATGATTTGCAAGGTACATACCATATGCTTAAAAATCAATTTGGACGCATCCAATGCAACTCCTAGATGACGTGTGTCATATGGAATCTTGCTTTTGTCCGTTTGTAGACATTGTAAGTTTTAGTGCAAGATAATTGCACAGTTTGCGCCTAATGCACCATAGTCTAAGAAACCATTTTGGACGCACTATTTGGTACTCTTGGATGAAGAGGCCCAAGTGGAAGCTTGGTTCGATCAGTTTGGAGATAGTGCTAATACTTATGCAAGGTAGGTGCATGCTTTGCATGGAACATACCATACGCTTGGAAATCAATTTGGATGCAACCGATGGACCTCCTTGATGACGTGTGTCATATGGAATCTTGCTTCGGTCCATTTGGAGATATTGTTAGTTTTGGTGCAAGATAGGTGCACAGTTTGCACCTAATGCACCATAGTCTAAGAAACCATTTTGGACGCACTTGTTGGTACTCCTAGGTGAAGGGGCTCAAGTGGATGCTCGGTTCGATCTATTTGGAGATAGTGCTAATCTTGATGCAAGATAGATGCATGGTCTGCATGGAACGTACCATATGATTAGAGATTAATTTGGACACACCCGATAGAACTTTTTGATGACATGTGTCATATGGAATCTCACTTTGGTGTGCTTAGAGATAGTATTAGTTTCGGTGCAAGATATGTGCACGGTTTGCGCCTAATGCACCAAAGTCTAAGAAACCATTTTGGAAGCACCTGTTGGTACTCCTAGGTGAAGAGGCTCAAGTGGAGGCTCGGTTTGGTCGGTTTAGAGATAGTGCTAATCTTGATGCAAGATAGGTGCACGATTTGCATGGAACATACCATATGCTTAGAAATCAATTTGGACGCACCAGATGGAACTCCTATATGACATGTGTCGTATGGAATCTCACTTCGATCCATTTAGAGATAGTGTGAGTTTCAGTGCAAGATAGGTGCACGGTTTCCACCTAATGCACCATAGGATAAAAAACCGTTTTGGACGCACCCGATGGTACTCCTAGGTCGAAGGGCTAAAGTGAAAGCTCTGTTTGGTCTGTTTGGAGATAGTGCTAATCTTGATGCAAGATAGATGCACGGTTTGCATGGAACATACGATATGCTCAGACATCAATTAGGACGCACCTGATATAACTCCTTGATGATGTGTGTCATATGGAATCTTGCTTCGGTTCATTTAGAGACTGTTAGTTTTGGTAGAAGATATGTGCATGGTTTACGCCTAATGCACCATAAGCTAAGAAACCATTTTAGACGCACTCCATGGTACTCATAGATGAAGAGGCTCAAGTGGAGGCTCGATTTGGTCTGTTCGGATATAGTACTAATCTTGATGCAAGATAGTTGCACAGTTTGAATGGAACGTACCATATGTCAAGAAATCAATTTCGACGCACCCAATGGAACTCCTAGATGACGTGTGTCACATGGAATCTCGCTTCGCTCTGTTTGCAGACAACGTTAGTTTCGATGCAGATAGGTGCATAGTTTGTGCCTAATGTACCATAGTCTAAGAAACCATTTTTGACGCACCTGTTTGTACTCCTAGATGAAGAGGGTCCAGTGGAAGCTCGGTTCGGTCTGTTTGGAGATAGTGCTAATCTTGATGCAAGATAGGTGCACGGTTTGCATGGAAAATACAATATGCTTGGAAATCAATGTGGATGCACCCGATGGAACTCCTTGATGACGTGTGTCATATGGAATCTCGCTTTGGTCTGTTTAGAAACAGTGTTAGTTTCGGTGCAAGATATGTGCATGGTTTGTGCCTACTGCACCAAAGTCTAAGAAACCATTTTGGAAGCACCTGTTGGTACTTCGGTGAAGAGGCTCAAGTGGAAGCTCGGTTTGATCTGTTTGGAGATAGTGCTAATCTTGATGCAAGATAGGTGAATGATTTGCAAGGAACATACCATATGCTTAAAAATCAATTTGGACGCATCCAATGCAACTCCTACATGACGTGTGTCATATGGAATCTTGCTTTTGTCCGTTTGTAGACATTGTAAGTTTTAGTGCAAGATAATTGCACAGTTTGCGCCTAATGCACCATAGTCTAAGAAACCATTTTTGACGCACCTGTTTGTACTCCTAGATGAAGAGGCTCAAGTGGAAGCTCGGTTCGGTCTGTTTGGAGATAGTGCTAATCTTGATGCAAGATAGGTGCACGGTTTGCATGGAAAATACAATATGCTTGGAAATCAATGTGGATGCACCCGATGGAACTCCTTGATGACGTGTGTCATATGGAATCTCGCTTTGGTCTGTTTAGAAACAGTGTTAGTTTCGGTGCAAGATATGTGCATGGTTTGTGCCTACTGCACCAAAGTCTAAGAAACCATTTTGGAAGCACCTGTTGGTACTTCGGTGAAGAGGCTCAAGTGGAAGCTCGGTTTGATCTGTTTGGAGATAGTGCTAATCTTGATGCAAGATAGGTGAATGATTTGCAAGGAACATACCATATGCTTAAAAATCAATTTGGACGCATCCAATGCAACTCCTAGATGACGTGTGTCATATGGAATCTTGCTTTTGTCCGTTTGTAGACATTGTAAGTTTTAGTGCAAGATAATTGCATAGTTTGCGCCTAATGCACCATAGTGTAAGAAACCATTTTGGACGCACTATTTGGTACTCTTGGATGAAGAGGCCCAAGTGGAAGCTTGGTTCGATCAGTTTGGAGATAGTGCTAATACTTATGCAAGGTAGGTGCATGCTTTGCATGGAATATACCATACGCTTGGAAATCAATTTGGATGCAACCGATGGACCTCCTTGATGACGTGTGTCATATGGAATCTTGCTTCGGTCCATTTGGAGATATTGTTAGTTTTGGTGCAAGATAGGTGCACAGTTTGCACCTAATGCACCATAGTCTAAGAAACCATTTTGGACGCACTTGTTGGTACTCCTAGGTGAAGGGGCTCAAGTGGATGCTCGGTTCGATCTATTTGGAGATAGTGCTAATCTTGATGCAAGATAGATGCATGGTCTGCATGGAACGTACCATATGATTAGAGATTAATTTGGACACACCCGATAGAACTCTTTGATGACATGTGTCATATGGAATCTCACTTTGGTGTGCTTAGAGATAGTATTAGTTTCGGTGCAAGATATGTGCACGGTTTGCGCCTAATGCACCAAAGTCTAAGAAACCATTTTGGAAGCACCTGTTGGTACTCCTAGGTGAAGAGGCTCAAGTGGAGGCTCGGTTTGGTCGGTTTAGAGATAGTGCTAATCTTGATGCAAGATAGGTGCACGATTTGCATGGAACATACCATATGCTCAGAAATCAATTTGGACGCACCAGATGGAACTCCTATATGACATGTGTCGTATGGAATCTCACTTCGGTCCGTTTAGAGACAGTGTTAGTATCAGTGCAAGGTAGGTGCACGGTTTGCACCTAATGCACCATAGGATAAGAAACCATTTTGGACGCACCCGATGGTACTCCTAGGTCGAGGGGCTAAAGTGAAAGCTCTGTTTGGTCTGTTTGGAGATAGTGCTAATCTTGATACAAGATAGATGCACGGTTTGCATGGAACATACGATATGCTGAGAAATCAATTAGGACGCACCTGATATAACTCCTTGATGATGTGTGTCATATGGAATCTTGCTTCGGTTTGTTTAGAGACTGTTAGTTTTGGTAGAAGATATATGCATGGTTTACGCCTAATGCACCATAAGCTAAGAAACCATTTTAGACGCACTCGATGGTACTCGTAGTTGAAGAGGCTCAAGTGGAGGCTAATCTTGATGCAAGATAGTTGCACAGTTTGAATGGAACGTACCATATGTTAAGAAATCAATTTGGACGCACCCAATGGAACTCCTAGATGACGTGTGTCACTTGGAATCTCGCTTCGCTCTGTTTGCAGACAATGTTAGTTTCGATGTAGATAGGTGCATAGTTTGTGCCTAATGCACCATAGTCTAAGAAACCATTTTTGACGCACCTGTTTGTACTCCTAGATGAAGAGGCTCAAGTGGAAGCTCGGTTCGGTCTGTTTGGAGATAGTGCTAATCTTGATGCAAGATAGGTGCACGGTTTGCATGGAAAATACAATATGCTTGGAAATCAATGTGGATGCACCCGATGGAACTCCTTGATGACGTGTGTCATATGGAATCTCGCTTTGGTCTGTTTAGAAACAGTGTTAGTTTCGGTGCAAGATATGTGCATGGTTTGTGCCTACTGCACCAAAGTCTAAGAAACCATTTTGGAAGCACCTGTTGGTACTTCGGTGAAGAGGCTCAAGTGGAAGCTCGGTTTGATCTGTTTGGAGATAGTGCTAATCTTGATGCAAGATAGGTGAATGATTTGCAAGGAACATACCATATGCTTAAAAATCAATTTGGACGCATCCAATGCAACTCCTAGATGACGTGTGTCATATGGAATCTTGCTTTTGTCTGTTTGTAGACATTGTAAGTTAATTGCACAGGTTGCGCCTAATGCACCATAGTCTAAGAAACCATTTTGGACGCACTATTTGGTACTCTTGGATGAAGAGGCCCAAGTGGAAGCTTGGTTCGGTCAGTTTGGAGATAGTGCTAATACTTATGCAAGGTAGGTGCATGCTTTGCATGGAACATACCATACGCTTGGAAATCAATTTGGATGCAACCGATGGACCTTCTTGATGACGTGTGTCATATGGAATCTTGCTTCGGTCCATTTGGAGATATTGTTAGTTTTGGTGCAAGATAGGTGCACAGTTTGCACCTAATGCACCATAGTCTAAGAAACCATTTTGGACGCACTTGTTGGTACTCCTAGGTGAAGGGGCTCAAGTGGATGCTCGGTTCGATCTATTTGGAGATTGTGCTAATCTTGATGCAAGATAGATGCATGGTCTGCTTGGAACGTACCATATGCTTAGAAATTAATTTGGACACACCCGATAGAACTCTTTGATGACATGTGTCATATGGAATCTCGCTTTGGTGTGCTTAGAGATAGTATTAGTTTTGGTGCAAGATATGTGCACAATTTGCGCCTAATGCACCAAAGTCTAAGAAACCATTTTGGAAGCACGTGTTGGTACTCCTAGGTGAAGAGGCTCAAGTGGAGGCTCGGTTTGGTCGGTTTAGAGATAGTGCTAATCTTGATGCAAGATAGGTGCATGGTTTGCATGGAACATACAATATGCTTGGAAATCAATGTGGATGCACCCGATGGAACTCCTTGATGACGTGTGCCATATGGAATCTTGCTTTGGTCTGTTTAGAAACAGTGTTAGTTTCGGTGCAAGATATGTGCATGGTTTGTGCCTACTGCACCATAGTCTAAGAAACCATTTTGGAAGCACCTGTTGGTACTTCGGTGAAGAGCCTCAAGTGGAAGCTCGGTTTGATCTGTTTACAGATAGTGCTAATCTTTATGCAAGATAGGTGCATGATTTGCAAGGAACATACCATATGCTTAAAAATTAATTTGGACGCACCCAATGCAACTCCTAGATGACGTGTGTCATATGGAATCTTGCTTTTGTCCGTTTGTAGACATTGTAAGTTTTAGTGCAAGATAATTGCACAGTTTGCGCCTAATGCACCATAGTCTAAGAAACCATTTTGGACGCACTATTTGGTACTCTTGGATGAAGAGGCCCAAGTGGAAGCTTGGTTCGGTCAGTTTGGAGATAGTGCTAATACTTATGCAAGGTAGGTGCATGCTTTGCATGGAACATACCATACGCTTGGAAATCAATTTGGATGCAACCGATGGACCTCCTTGATGACGTGTGTCATATGGAATCTTGCTTCGGTCCATTTGGAGATATTGTTAGTTTTGGTGCAAGATAGGTGCACAGTTTGCACCTAATGCACCATAGTCTAAGAAACCATTTTGGACGCACTTGTTGGTACTCCTAGGTGAAGGGGCTCAAGTGGATGCTCGGCTCGATCTATTTGGAGATAGTGCTAATCTTGATGCAAGATAGATGCATGGTCTGCATGGAACGTACCATAAGATTAGAGATTAATTTGGACACACCCGATAGAACTCTTTGATGACATGTGTCATATGGAATCTCGCTTTGGTGTGCTTAGAGATAGTATTAGTTTTGGTGCAAGATATGTACACAATTTGCGCCTAATGCACCAAAGTCTAAGAAACCATTTTGGAAGCACGTGTTGGTACTCCTAGGTGAAGAGGCTCAAGTGGAGGCTCGGTTTGGTCGATTTAGAGATAGTGCTAATCTTGATGCAAGATAGGTGCATGGTTTGCATGGAACATACAATATGCTTGGAAATCAATGTGGATGCACCCGATGGAACTCCTTGATGACGTGTGCCATATGGAATCTTGCTTTGGTCTGTTTAGAAACAGTGTTAGTTTCGGTGCAAGATATGTGCATGGTTTGTGCCTACTGCACCATAGTCTAAGAAACCATTTTGGAAGCACCTGTTGGTACTTCGGTGAAGAGCCTCAAGTGGAAGCTCGGTTTGATCTGTTTACAGATAGTGCTAATCTTTATGCAAGATAGGTGCATGATTTGCAAGGAACATACCATATGCTTAAAAATCAATTTGGACGCACCCAATGCAACTCCTAGATGACGTGTGTCATATGGAATCTTGCTTTTGTCCGTTTGTAGACATTGTAAGTTTTAGTGCAAGATAATTGCACAGTTTGCGCCTAATGCACCATAGTATAAGAAACCATTTTGGACGCACTATTTGGTACTCTTGGATGAAGAGGCCCAAGTGGAAGCTTGGTTCGGTCAGTTTGGAGATAGTGCTAATACTTATGCAAGGTAGGTGCATGCTTTGCATGGAACATACCATACGCTTGGAAATCAATTTGGATGCAACCGATGGACCTCCTTGATGACGTGTGTCATATGGAATCTTGCTTCGGTCCATTTGGAGATATTGTTAGTTTTGGTGCAAGATAGGTGCACAGTTTGCACCTAATGCACCATAGTCTAAGAAACCATTTTGGACGCACTTGTTGGTACTCCTAGGTGAAGGGGCTCAAGTGGATGCTCGGCTCGATCTATTTGGAGATAGTGCTAATCTTGATGCAAGATAGATGCATGGTCTGCATGGAACGTACCATAAGATTAGAGATTAATTTGGACACACCTGATAGAACTCTTTGATGACATGTGTCATATGGAATCTCACTTTGGTGTGCTTAGAGATAGTATTAGTATCGGTGCAAGATATGTGCACGGTTTGCGCCTAATGCACCAAAGTCTAAGAAACCATTTTGGAAGCACCTGTTGGTACTCCTAGGTGAAGAGGCTCAAGTGGAGGCTCGGTTTGGTCGGTTTAGAGATAGTGCTAATCTTGATGCAAGATAGGTGCACGATTTGCATGGAACATACCATATGCTCAGAAATCAATTTGGACGCACCAGATGGAACTCCTAGATGACATGTGTCGTATGGAATCTCACTTCGGTCCGTTTAGAGACAGTGTTAGTTTCAGTGCAAGATAGGTGCACGGTTTGCACCTAATGCACCATAGGATAACAAACCGTTTTGGACGCACCCGACGGTACTCCTAGGTCAAGGGGCTAAAGTGAAAGCTCGGTTTGGTCGGTTTGGATATAGTGCTAATCTTGATGCAAGATAGATGCACGGTTTGCATGGAACATACTATATGCTCAGAAATCAATTAGGACGCACCTGATATAACTCCTTGATGATGTGTGTCATATGGAATATTGCTTCGGTTCGTTTAGAGACTGTTAGTTTTGGTAGAAGATATGTGCATGGTTTACGCCTAATGCACCATAAGCTAATAAACCATTTTGGACGCACTCGATGGTACTCGTAGTTGAAGAGGCTCAAGTGGAGGCTCGATTTGGTCTGTTCGGATATAGTGCTAATCTTGATGCAAGATAGTTGCACAGTTTGAATGGAACGTACCATATGTTAAGAAATCAATTTGGACGCACCCAATGGAACTCCTAGATGACGTGTGTCACATGGAATCTCGCTTCGCTCTGTTTGGAGACAATGTTAGTTTTGATGCAGATAGGTGCATAGTTTGTGCCTAATGCACCATAGTCTAAGAAACCATTTTTGACGCACCTGTTTGTACTCCTAGATGAAGAGGCTCAAGTGGAAGCTTAGTTGGGTCTGTTAGAGATAGTGCTAATCTTGATGCAAGATAGGTGCATGGTTTGCATGGAACATACCATATGCTTGGAGATCAATTTGGATGCACCCGATGGAACTCCTTGATGACTTGTGTCATATGGAATCTTGCTTCTGTCTATTTGTAGACATTGTAAGTTTTATTGCAAGATAGGTGCACAGTTTGCGCATAATGCACCATAGTCTAAGAAACCATTTTGGACGCACTATTTGGTACTCCTTGGTGAAGAGGCTCAAGTGGAAGCTAGGTTCGGTCAGTTTGGAGATGGTGCTAATCCTTATGCAACGTAGGTGCATGGTTTGTATGGAACATACCATATGCTTGGAAATCAATTTGGATGCACCCAATGGAAGTCCTTGATTATGTGTGTCATATGGAATCTCGCTTCGGTCCATTTGGAGACATTGTTAGTTTCGGTGAAAGATAGGTGCACAGTTTGCACCTAATGCACCATATTCTAAGAAACCATTTTGGGCGCACTTCTTGGTACTCCTAGGTGAAGGGGCTCATGTGGATGCAAGGTTCGGTCTTTTTGGAGATAGTGCTAATCTTGGTGCAAGATAGGTGCACGGTTTGCATGGAATATACCAAATGCTTGGAAATCAATCTTGACACACATGATGGAACTCCTAGATGACGTGTGTCATACGAAATCTTGTTTCGGTCTATTTGGAGACAATGTTAGTTTCGGTGCAAGATAGGTGCAAGGTTTGCACATAATGCAGCATAGGCTAAGAAACCATTTTTGACGCACCCGATGGTACTCATAGGTAAAAGGCTCAAGTGAAAGCTCGGTTTGGTCTATTTGGAGATAGTGCTAATCTTGTTGCAAGATAGATGCACGGCCTGCATGGAACGTACCATATGTTTAGAAATTAATTTGGACACACCCGATAAAACTCCTTGATGACGTGTTTCATATGGAATCTCGCTTTGGTGTGCTTAGAGACAGTATTAGTTTCGGTGCAAGATATGTGCACGGTTTGCGCCTAATGCACCAAAGTCTAAGAAACTATTTTAGAAGCACCTGTTGGTACTCCTAGGTGAAGAGGCTCAAGTGGAGCCTCGGTTTGGTCTGTTTAGAGATAGTGCTAATCTTGATGCAAGATAGGTGCACGATTTGCTGGGAACATACCATATGTTCAGAAATAAATTTGGACGCACCAGATGGAAC
This sequence comes from Sorghum bicolor, assembly GCF_000003195.3. Classification (NCBI taxonomy): domain Eukaryota; kingdom Viridiplantae; phylum Streptophyta; class Magnoliopsida; order Poales; family Poaceae; genus Sorghum; species Sorghum bicolor. The sequence goes on from NC_012874.2 coordinate 47,554,451, forward strand.
TCCTAGATGACATGTGTCATATGGAATCTCACTTCGGTTCGTTTAGAGATAGTGTTAGTTTCGATGCAAGATAGGTGCACGGTTTGCACCTAATGCACCATAGGATAAGAAATCATTTTGGATGCACCCGATGGTACTCCTAGGTCAAGGGGCCCAAGTGAAAGATTGGTTTGGTCTGTTTGGAGATAGTGCAAATCTTGATGCAAGATAGATGCACGGTTTGATTGGAACATACGATATGCTCAGAAATCAATTAGGACGCACCTGATATAACTCCTTGATGATGTGTGTCATATGGAATCTTGCTTCGGTTCGTTTAGGGACAGTGTTAGTTTTGGTAGAAGATATATGTGCACGGCTTACGCCTATGCTCCATAGCCTAAGAAACCATTTTAGATGCACCCGATGGTACTCGTAGTTGAAGAGGCTCAAGTGGAGGCTCGATTTGGCCTGTTCAGATATAGTCCAAATATTGATGCAAGATAGTTGCACAGTTTGCATGGAACGTACCATATGTTAAGAAATCAATTTGGACGCACCCAATGGAACTCCTAGATGATGTGTGTCATATGGAATTTCGCTTCGGTCGGTTTGGAGACAATGTTAGTTTTGGTGCAAGATAGGTGCATAGTTTGTGCCTAATGCACCATAGTCTAAGAATCCATTTTTGATGCACCTATTTGTACTCCTAGATGAAGAGGCTCAAGTGGAAGCTCAGTTTGGTCTATTGGAGATAATGCTAATCTTGATGCAAGATAGGTGCACGGTTTGCATGGAACATACCATATGCTTGGAAATCAATCTGGATGCACCCGATGGAACTCCTCGATGACTTGTGTGATATGGAATCTTGCTTTTGTCTGTTTAGAAACAGTGTTAGTTTCGGTGCAAGATATGTGCATGGTTTGCGCCTAATGCACCATAGTATAAGAAACCATTTTGGAAGCACCTATTGGTACTTCGGTGAAGAGGCTCAAGTGAAAGCTCGGTTTGATCTATTTGGAGATAGTGCTAATCTTGATGCAAGATAGGTGCATGATTTGCAAGGAACATACCATATGCTTACAAATCAATTTGGACACACCCAATAGAGCTCCTAGATGACGTGTGTCATATGGAATCTTGCTTCGGTCCGTTTGTAGACATTGTAAGTTTTATTGCAAGATAGGTGCACAGTTTGCGCATAATGCACCATAGTCTAAGAAACTAGTTTGGACACACTATTTGGCACTCCTGGGTGAAGAGGCTCAAGTGGAAGCTTGGTTCGGTCAGTTTGGAGATGGTGCTAATCCTTATGCAACGTAGGTGCATGGTTTGTATGGAACATACCATATGCTTGGAAATCAATTTGGATGCACCCGATGGAACTCCTTGATGACGTCTGTCTTATGTAATCTCGCTTCGGTCCATTTGGAGACATTGTTCGTTTCGGTGTAAGATAGGTGCACAATTTGCACCTAATGCACCATAGTCTAAGAAACCATTTTGGACGCACTTGTTAGTACTCCTAGGTGAAGGAGCTCAAGTGGATGCTCAGTTCGGTCTGTTTGGAGATAGTGCTAATCTTGGTGCAAGATAGGTGCACGGTTTGCATGGAACATACCAAATGCTTGGAAATCAATCTGGACGCACATGATGGAACTCCTAGACGACTGTGTCATAAGAAATCTTGTTTCGGTCTATTTGGAGACAGTGTTAGTTTCGGTGCAAGATAGGTGCAAGGTTTCCACATAATGCAGCATAGGCTAAGAAACCATTTTGGACGCACCCGATGGTACTCCTAGGTAAAAGGCTCAAGTGAAAGCTCGGTTTGGTCTATTTGGAGATAGTGCTAATCTTGATGCAAGATAGATGCACGGTCTGCATGGAATGTACCATATGTTTAGAAATTATTTTGGACACACCCGATAGAACTCCTTGATGACGTGTGTCATATGGAATCTCGCTTTGGTGTGCTTAGAGACAGTATTAGTTTCGGTGCAAGATATGTGCACGGTTTGCGCCTAATGCACCAAAGTCTATGAAACCATTTTGGAAGCAACTGCTGGTACTCCTAGGTGAAGAGGCTCAAGTGGAGGCTCGGTTTGGTCTGTTTAGAGATAGTGCTAATCTTGATGCAAGATAGGTGCACGATTTGCATGGAAAATACCATATGCTCAGAAATCAAATTGGACGCACCAGATGGAACTCCTAGATGACATGTGTCATATGGAATCTCACTTTGGTCCGTTTAGAGACTGTTAGTTTCGGTGCAAGATAGGTGCACGGTTTGCACCTAATGCACCATAGGATAAGAAACCATTTTGGACGCACCCGATGGTACTCCTAGGTCAAGGGGGCTCAAGTGAAAGCTCTGTTTGGTCTGTTTGGAGATAGTGCTAATCTTGATGCAAGATAGATGCACGGTTTGCATGGAACATACGATATGCTTAGAAATCAATTAGGACGCACCTGATATAACTCCTTGATGATGTGTGTCATATGCAATCTTGCTTCGATTCGTTTAGAGACAGTGTTAGTTCTGGTAGAAGATATGTGCACGGTTTACGCCTAATGCACCATAGCCTAAGAAACCATTTTAGATGCACCAAATGGTACTCGTAGTTGAAGAGGCTCAAGTGGAGGCTCGATTTGGTCTGTTTAGATATAGTGCTAATCTTGATGCAAGATAGTTGCACAGTTTGCATGGAACGTACCATATGTTAAGAAATCAATTTGGACGCACCCAATGGAACTCCTAGATGATGTGTGTCATATGGAATCTCGCTTCGGTCAGTTTGGAGACAATGTTAGTTTTGGTGCAAGATAGATGTATAGTTTGTGCCTAATGCACCATAGTCTAAGAAACCATTTTTGATGCACCTATTTGTACTCCTAGATGAAGAGGCTCAAGTGGAAGCTCGGTTTGGTCTATTGGATATAGTGCTGATCTTGATGCAAGATAGGTGCACAGTTTGTATGGAACATACCATATGCTTGGAAATCAATTTGGATGCACCCAATGGAACTCCTTGATGACTTGTGTCGTATGGAATCTCGCTTTGGTCTATTTAGAAACAGTGTTAGTTTCGGTGCAAGATATGTGCATGGTTTGCGCCCAATGCACCATAGTATAAAAAATTAATTTGGACACACCCGATAAAACTCCTTGATGACGTGTGTCATATGGAATCTCGCTTTGGTGTGCTTAGAGACAGTATTAGTTTTGGTGCAAGATATGTACATGGTTTGCACCTAATGCACCAAAGTCTAAGAAACCTTTTTGGAAGCACCTGTTGGTACTCCTAGGTGAAGAGGCTCAAGTGGAGGCTCGGTTCGGTCTGTTTAGAGATAGTGCTAATCTTGAAGCAAGATAGGTGCACAATTTGCATGGAACATACCATATGCTCAGAAATCAATGTGGACGCACCAAATGGAACTCCTAGATGAAATGTGTCATATGGAATCTCACTTCGGTCCGTTTAGAGATAGTGTTAGTTTCGATGCAAGATAGGTGCACGGTTTGCACCAAATGCACCATAGGATAAGAAACCATTTTGGACGCACCCAATGGTACTCCTAGGTCAAGGGGCTCAAGTGAAAGCTCGGTTTGGTCTGTTTCGAGATAGTGCTAATCTTGATGCAAGATAGATGCACGGTTTGCATGGAACATACGATATGCTCAGAAATCAATTAGGACGCACCTGATATAACTCCTTCATGATGTGTGTTATATGGAATCTTGCTTCAGTTCGTTTAGAGACGGTGTTTGATGAGGACATCCCTAGCATTCATTCATCTTCAAATGAAACTCCACTTGATATAAGTGGTCCAATTACAAGAAGTAGAGCTAAACAATTGGAGAAGGAAATTCATTCTCAGGTGAACGCTAACCTTATGTTTAATAATCAGTTTATGTTGAATGATCCTATACTTTTGAGTTCTTGTTTCAATGTCCTTAGGAATGATGGAGGGTATGAACCAGCATGGGATGAAGATGGATTCAAGCCTTTGGACATCTGAACCAAGAAGCCTATCGTGTGCATAAATAAAATGGTGGTTCATTACTTCTGCATGAGAAGGCAACCAGAAGCTAGATGGCTGACCCATGGTACAAATTCCAAGCATCACCACGGACAGAATACAAGGAGTTACGTGGCATTCTACAGATGGATGAAAGCATTTTAAGTCTATGTTGCAGCCCATCAAACGGTTCATTATTTAGACTTCCCAATAAAGAGTTATGCTCATTTTAGTAACTGCTGCCAGAAGCTTAGAAGACGCGCGAACCAGCCACGAAATCCACTAGTGGATGTGCATGCTGTCATGTATTCAAAGCTGAACGCCCCTATCTATATATATCTCTTGCACTAGACAATGAAAGGACACATCTTGCTTGGTTAAAATTCAGAATACACAAACTCGTGGAGTTTTGTTTATGCGTGAGTCTTGAGAGGCTTGCAAAACTTGTTCTTTCGATTCCTGAGGAAGTTGTAGAACGCCGAACTGCGGTTCATCCAGTTTGTGCCTTCACGTCTATACGGCGTGATTGCGTGGGCTGTTCGTCGGTACGTGGAAGGGTGATTGTCTCGGTAGTTCGTCGCGTGGACAGCCTCGCGGTGCACTGCCTCTTCACCAGGTCACGCAGCGACAAGTTATCAAGTTCGCGAATCCTACGAGAAGATCGGGCCACAACGACTTGTCTCACGCTATCCCTAGGCGTGAGCATATCATCTGGTATTGCCTACTTTTCTGAAAAGTTAAATGGTCCACATCTGAATTATTCTGTCTATGATAAAGAGCTTTATGCCTTAGTTCGAGTTTTGGAAGTTTGGCAACATTATTTGTTACCTAAAGAATTTGTCATCCATTCTGATCATGAAGCTTTGAAATATTTAAAAAGTCAAGGCAAACTGAATCGTAGACATGCTAAATGGATCGAGTTCATAGAAACATTTCCGTATGTTGTTAAACATAAGCGTGGTAAAGATAACATTGTTGCAGATGCTTTGTCAGGAAGGTGTGGTTTGGTTACACAATTAGATACAAAAGTGCTTGGTTTGGAATCCATTAAAACACTCTATGCAACTGATTCTGATTTTAAAGAACCTTTCTCTCATTGCATTGCTGGAAAAGGCTGGGACAAGTATTATGTACATGATGATTTTTTATTTCGAACTAACAAACTATGCATTCCAGCCTGCTCGATTCGTCAAGTTCTTTTACAGGAAGCACATGCTGGTGGCTTAGCTGGTCATTTTGGCATCAAAAAGACATTGGACATGCTCTCTGATCATTTCTTTTGGCCACATATGCGACGTGATGTTCAACGACATGTCGAGCGCTGCATAATCTGCTTGAAAGCTAAGTCCCGCCTTAATCCCCATGGTCTCTATACTCCATTACCAATCCCAACTGTACCTTGGGAAGATATATCCATGGATTTTATTCTGGGATTACCAAGGTCTCAGAGGGGGAGGGACTCTATCTTCGTTATTGTTGATCGCTTCTCAAAAATGGCACATTTTATTCCATGTCACAAGAGCGATGATGCTTCACACGTTGCTGATTTGTTTTTCAGGGAGATTGTTCGTTTACATGGAGTGCCAAAGACTATTGTTTCAGACCGAGATACAAAATTCCTGAGCTATTTTTGGAAGACATTATGGGCTAAACTTGGCACGAAGTTGTTATTTTCCACCACTTGTCACCCACAAACGGATGGGCAAACTGAAGTTGTCAACCGTACCCTGTCCACCATGCTGCGTGCCGTGCTAAAAAAGAATTTGAAGCAGTGGGAAGAATGTCTTCCACATGTCGAATTTGCTTATAATAGGGCACTACATTCCACAACAAATTTTTGTCCATTTGAAATTGTTTATGGTTTTAAGCCACATACTCCCATGGATCTTTTGCCTTTACCATTACAGGAACAAGTTAACTTGGATGCAGCGAAGAGATCCAACTTTATCAAGAAGCTACATGATGAGACAAGAAGAAATATTGAGAAGAAATCAGCACAATATGCAAAGCAAGCGAACAAAGGTAAGAAGAAGGTTACATTTCAGCCCGGTGACCTCGTGTGGTTGCATCTACGCAAGGATCGATTTCCCCAACAACGTAAGAGTAAGTTATCACCTAGAGGTGATGGTCCATTCAAGGTTCTAAAAAAGATAAATGATAATGCATACAAAATTGAGCTGCCACCTGAATATTCCAATGTTAGTCCAACATTCAATGTCAAAGACTTGCTTCCATTTGTTGGTGAGCCTGAGTCGAGGACGACTCCTTCTCAAGAGGGAGAGGCTGATGAGGACATCCCTAGCATTCATTCATCTTCAAATGAAACTCCACTTGATATAAGTGGTCCAATTACAAGAAGTAGAGCTAAACAATTGGAGAAGGAAATTCATTCTCAGGTGAACGCTAACCTTATGTTTAATAATCAGTTTATGTTGAATGATCCTATACTTTTGAGTTCTTGTTTCAATGTCCTTAGGAATGATGGAGGGTATGAACCAGCATGGGATGAAGATGGATTCAAGCCTTTGGACATCTGAACCAAGAAGCCTATCGTGTGCATAAATAAAATGGTGGTTCATTACTTCTGCATGAGAAGGCAACCAGAAGCTAGATGGCTGACCCATGGTACAAATTCCAAGCATCACCACGGACAGAATACAAGGAGTTACGTGGCATTCTACAGATGGATGAAAGCATTTTAAGTCTATGTTGCAGCCCATCAAACGGTTCATTATTTAGACTTCCCAATAAAGAGTTATGCTCATTTTAGTAACTGCTGCCAGAAGCTGAGAAGACGCGCGAACCAGCCACGAAATCCACTAGTGGATGTGCATGCTGTCATGTATTCAAAGCTGAACGCCCCTATCTATATATATCTCTTGTACTAGACAATGAAAGGACACATCTTGCTTGGTTAAAATTCAGAATACACAAACTCGTGGAGTTTTGTTTATGCGTGAGTCTTGAGAGGCTTGCAAAACTTGTTCTTTCGATTCCTGAGGGAGTTGTAGAACGCCGAACTGCGGTTCATCCAGTTTGTGCCTTCACGTCTATACGGCGTGATTGCGTGGGCTGTTCGTCGGTACGTGGAAGGGTGATTGTCTCGGTAGTTCGTCGCGTGGACAGCCTCGCGGTGCACTGCCTCTTCACCAGGTCACGCAGCGACAAGTTATCAAATTCACGAATCCTACGAGAAGATCGGGCCACAACGACTTGTCTCACGCTATCCCTAGGCGTGAGCATATCAGTGTTAGTTATGGTAGAAGATATGTGCACGGTTTACGCCTAATGCACCATAGGCTTGAAACCATTTTAGACGCACCAGATGGTACTCGTAGTTGAAGAGGCTCAAGTGGAGGCTCGATTTGGTCTGTTTGGATATAGTGCAAATCTTGATGCAAGATAGTTGCACAGTTTGCATGGAACGTACCATATGTTAAGAAATCAATTTGGACGCACCCAATGGAACTCCTAGATGATGTGTGTCATATGGAATCTCGCTTCGGTCTGTTTGGAGACAATGTTAGTTTTGGTGCAAGATAGGTGCATAGTTTGTGCCTAATGCACCATAGTCTAAGAAACCATTTTTGACACACCTGTCTGTACTCCAAGATGAAGAGGCTCAAGTGGAAGCTCGGTTCGGTCTATTGGGTGCTGATCTTGATGCAAGATAGGTGCACAGTTTGCATGGAACATACCATATGCTTGGAAATCAATTTGGATGCACCTGATGGAACTCCTTGATGACTTGTGTCAGATGGAATCTCGCTTTGGTCTATTTAGCAACAGTGTTAGTTTCGGTGCAAGATATGTGCATGGTTTGCGCCTAATGCACCAGAGTATAAGAAACCATTTTGGAAGCACTTGTTGGCACTTCGGTGAAGAGGCTCAAGTGGAAGCTCGGTTTGATCTGTCTGGAGATAGTGCTAATCTTGATGCAAGATAGGTGCATGATTTGCAAGGAACATACCATATGCTTACAAATCAATTTGGACGCACCCAATGGAACTCCTAGATGACGTGTGTCATGTGGAAACTTGCTTCGGTCCGTTTGTTGACATTGTAAGTTTTATTGCAAGATAAGTGCACAGTTTGTGCATAATGCACCATAGTCTAAGAAACTAGTTTGGACGCACTATTTGGCACTCCTGGGTGAAGAGGCTCAAGGGGAAGCTTGGTTCGGTCAGTTTGGAGATGGTGCTAATCCTTATGCAACGTAGGTGCATGGTTTGTATGGAACATACCATATGCTTGGAAATCAATTTGGATGCACCCGATGGAACTCCTTGATGACGTCTGTCTTATGTAATCTCGCTTCGGTCCATTTGGAGACATTGTTAGTTTCGGTGTAAGATAGGTGCACAGTTTGCATCTAATGCACCATAGTCTAAGAAACCATTTTGGACGCACTTGTTGGTACTCCTAGGTGAAGGAGCTCAAGTGGATGCTCGGTTCGGTCTGTTTGGAGATAGTGCTAATCTTGGTGCAAGATAGGTGCACGGTTTGCATGGAACATACCAAATGCTAGGAAATCAATCTGGACGCACATGATGGAACTCCTAGACGACTGTGTCATAAGAAATCTTGTTTCGGTCTATTTGGAGACAGTGTTAGTTTCGGTGCAAGATAGGTGCAAGGTTTGCACATAATGCAGCATAGGCTAAGAAACCATTTTGGACGCACCCGATGGTACTCCTAGGTAAAAGGCTCAAGTGAAAGCTCGGTTTGGTCTATTTGGAGATAGTGCTAATCTTGATGCAAGATAGATGCACGGTCTGCATGGAATGTACCATATGTTTAGAAATTATTTTGGACACACCCGATAGAACTCCTTGATGACGTGTGTCATATGGAATCTCGCTTTGGTGTGCTTAGAGACAGTATTAGTTTCGGTGCAAGATATGTGCACGGTTTGCGCCTAATGCACCAAAGTCTATGAAACCATTTTGGAAGCAACTGCTGGTACTCCTAGGTGAAGAGGCTCAAGTGGAGGCTCGGTTTGGTCTGTTTAGAGATAGTGCTAATCTTGATGCAAGATAGGTGCACGATTTGCATGGAAAATACCATATGCTCAGAAATCAATTTGGACGCACCAGATGGAACTCCTAGATGACATGTGTCATATGGAATCTCACTTTGGTCCGTTTAGAGACTGTTAGTTTCGGTGCAAGATAGGTGCACGGTTTGCACCTAATGCACCATAGGATAAGAAACCATTTTGGACGCACCCGATGGTACTCCTAGGTCAAGGGGGCTCAAGTGAAAGCTCAGTTTGGTCTGTTTGGAGATAGTGCTAATCTTGATGCAAGATAGATGCACGGTTTGCATGGAACATACGATATGCTTAGAAATCAATTAGGACGCACCTGATATAACTCCTTGATGATGTGTGTCATATGCAATCTTGCTTCGATTCGTTTAGAGACAGTGTTAGTTCTGGTAGAAGATATGTGCACGGTTTACGCCTAATGCACCATAGCCTAAGAAACCATTTTAGATGCACCAAATGGTACTCGTAGTTGAAGAGGCTCAAGTGGAGGCTCGATTTGGTCTGTTCAGATATAGTGCTAATCTTGATGCAAGATAGTTGCACAGTTTGCATGGAACGTACCATATGTTAAGAAATCAATTTGGACGCACCCAATGGAACTCCTAGATGATGTGTGTCATATGGAATCTCGCTTCGGTCAGTTTGGAGACAATGTTAGTTTTGGTGCAAGATAGATGTATAGTTTGTGCCTAATGCACCATAGTCTAAGAAACCATTTTTGATGCACCTATTTGTACTCCTAGATGAAGAGGCTCAAGTGGAAGCTCGGTTCGGTCTATTGGAGATAGTGCTGATCTTGATGCAAGATAGGTGCACAGTTTGTATGGAACATACCATATGCTTGGAAATCAATTTGGATGCACCCAATGGAACTCCTTGATGACTTGTGTCGTATGGAATCTCGCTTTGGTCTATTTAGAAACAGTGTTAGTTTCGGTGCAAGATATGTGCATGGTTTGCGCCCAATGCACCATAGTATAAAAAATTAATTTGGACACACCCGATAAAACTCCTTGATGACGTGTGTCATATGGAATCTCGCTTTGGTGTGCTTAGAGACAGTATTAGTTTTGGTGCAAGATATGTACATGGTTTGCACCTAATGCACCAAAGTCTAAGAAACCTTTTTGGAAGCACCTGTTGGTACTCCTAGGTGAAGAGGCTCAAGTGGAGGCTCGGTTCGGTCTGTTTAGAGATAGTGCTAATCTTGAAGCAAGATAGGTGCACAATTTGCATGGAACATACCATATGCTCAGAAATCAATTTGGACGCACCAAATGGAACTCCTAGATGACATGTGTCATATGGAATCTCACTTCGGTCCGTTTAGAGATAGTGTTAGTTTCGATGCAAGATAGGTGCACGGTTTGCACCAAATGCACCATAGGATAAGAAACCATTTTGGACGCACCCAATGGTACTCCTAGGTCAAGGGGCTCAAGTGAAAGCTCGGTTTGGTCTGTTTCGAGATAGTGCTAATCTTGATGCAAGATAGATGCACGGTTTGCATGGAACATACGATATGCTCAGAAATCAATTAGGACGCACCTGATATAACTCCTTCATGATGTGTGTTATATGGAATCTTGCTTCAGTTCGTTTAGAGACGGTGTTAGTTATGGTAGAAGATATGTGCACGGTTTACGCCTAATGCACCATAGGCATGAAACCATTTTAGACGCACCAGATGGTACTCGTAGTTGAAGAGGCTCAAGTGGAGGCTCGATTTGGTCTGTTTGGATATAGTGCAAATCTTGATGCAAGATAGTTGCACAGTTTGCATGGAACGTACCATATGTTAAGAAATCAATTTGGACGCACCCAATGGAACTCCTAGATGATGTGTGTCATATGGAATCTCGCTTCGGTCTGTTTGGAGACAATGTTAGTTTTGGTGCAAGATAGGTGCATAGTTTGTGCCTAATGCACCATAGTCTAAGAAACCATTTTTGACACACCTGTTTGTACTCCAAGATGAAGAGGCTCAAGTGGAAGCTCGGTTCGGTCTATTGGGTGCTGATCTTGATGCAAGATAGGTGCACAGTTTGCATGGAACATACCATATGCTTGGAAATCAATTTGGATGCACCTGATGGAACTCCTTGATGACTTGTGTCATATGGAATCTCGCTTTGGTCTATTTAGCAACAGTGTTAGTTTCGGTGCAAGATATGTGCATGGTTTGCGCCTAATGCACCATAGTATAAGAAACCATTTTGGAAGCACCTGTTGGCACTTCGGTGAAGAGGCTCAAGTGGAAGCTCGGTTTGATCTGTCTGGAGATAGTGCTAATCTTGATGCAAGATAGGTGCATGATTTGCAAGGAACATACCATATGCTTACAAATCAATTTGGACGCACCCAATGGAACTCCTAGATGACGTGTGTCATGTGGAAACTTGCTTCGGTCCGTTTGTTGACATTGTAAGTTTTATTGCAAGATAGGTGCACAGTTTGTGCATAATGCACCATAGTCTAAGAAACTAGTTTGGACGCACTATTTGGCACTCCTGGGTGAAGAGGCTCAAGGGGAAGCTTGGTTCGGTCAGTTTGGAGATGGTGCTCATCCTTATGCAACGTAGGTGCATGGTTTGTATGGAACATACCATATGCTTGGAAATCAATTTGGATGCACCCGATGGAACTCCTTGATGACGTCTGTCTTATGTAATCTCGCTTCGGTCCATTTGGAGACATTGTTAGTTTCGGTGTAAGATAGGTGCACAGTTTGCACCTAATGCACCATAGTCTAAGAAACCATTTTGGACGCACTTGTTGGTACTCCTAGGTGAAGGAGCTCAAGTGGATGCTCGGTTCGGTCTGTTTGGAGATAGTGCTAATCTTGGTGCAAGATAGGTGCACGGTTTGCATGGAACATACCAAATGCTAGGAAATCAATCTGGACGCACATGATGGAACTCCTAGACGACTGTGTCATAAGAAATCTTGTTTCGGTCTATTTGGAGACAGTGTTAGTTTCGGTGCAAGATAGGTGCAAGGTTTGCACATAATGCAGCATAGGCTAAGAAACCATTTTGGACGCACCCGATGGTACTCCTAGGTAAAAGGCTCAAGTGAAAGCTCGGTTTGGTCTATTTGGAGATAGTGCTAATCTTGATGCAAGATATATGCACGGTCTGCATGGAATGTACCATATGTTTAGAAATTATTTTGGACACACCCGATAGAACTCCTTGATGACGTGTGTCATATGGAATCTCGCTTTGGTGTGCTTAGAGACAGTATTAGTTTCGGTGCAAGATATGTGCACGGTTTGCGCCTAATGCACCAAAGTCTATGAAACCATTTTGGAAGCAACTGCTGGTACTCCTAGGTGAAGAGGCTCAAGTGGAGGCTCGGTTTGGTCTGTTTAGAGATAGTGCTAATCTTGATGCAAGATAGGTGCACGATTTGCATGGAAAATACCATATGCTCAGAAATCAATTTGGACGCACCAGATGGAACTCCTAGATGACATGTGTCATATGGAATCTCACTTTGGTCCGTTTAGAGACTGTTAGTTTCGGTGCAAGATAGGTGCACGGTTTGCACCTAATGCACCATAGGATAAGAAACCATTTTGGACGCACCCGATGGTACTCCTAGGTCAACAGGGCTCAAGTGAAAGCTCAGTTTGGTCTGTTTGGAGATAGTGCTAATCTTGATGCAAGATAGATGCACGGTTTGCATGGAACATACGATATGCTTAGAAATCAATTAGGACGCACCTGATATAACTCCTTGATGATGTGTGTCATATGCAATCTTGCTTCGATTCGTTTAGAGACAGTGTTAGTTCTGGTAGAAGATATGTGCACGGTTTACGCCTAATGCACCATAGCCTAAGAAACCATTTTAGATGCACCAAATGGTACTCGTAGTTGAAGAGGCTCAAGTGGAGGCTCGATTTGGTCTGTTCGGATATAGTGCTAATCTTGATGCAAGATAGTTGCACAGTTTGCATGGAACGTACCATATGTTAAGAAATCAATTTGGACGCACCCAATGGAACTCCTAGATGATGTGTGTCATATGGAATCTCGCTTCGGTCAGTTTGGAGACAATGTTAGTTTTGGTGCAAGATAGATGTATAGTTTGTGCCTAATGCACCATAGTCTAAGAAACCATTTTTGATGCACCTATTTGTACTCCTAAATGAAGAGGCTCAAGTGGAAGCTCGGTTCGGTCTATTGGAGATAGTGCTGATCTTGATGCAAGATAGGTGCACAGTTTGTATGGAACATACCATATGCTTGGAAATCAATTTGGATGCACCCAATGGAACTCCTTGATGACTTGTGTCGTATGGAATCTCGCTTTGGTCTATTTAGAAATAGTGTTAGTTTCGGTGCAAGATATGTGCATGGTTTGCGCCTAATGCACCATAGTATAAAAAATTAATTTGGACACACCCGATAAAACTCCTTGATGACGTGTGTCATATGGAATCTCGCTTTGGTGTGCTTAGAGACAGTATTAGTTTTGGTGCAAGATATGTACATGGTTTGCACCTAATGCACCAAAGTCTAAGAAACCTTTTTGGAAGCACCTGTTGGTACTCCTAGGTGAAGAGGCTCAAGTGGAGGCTCGGTTCGGTCTGTTTAGAGATAGTGCTAATCTTGAAGCAAGATAGGTGCACAATTTGCATGGAACATACCATATGCTCAGAAATCAATTTGGACGCACCAAATGGAACTCCTAGATGACATGTGTCATATGGAATCTCACTTCGGTCCGTTTAGAGATAGTGTTAGTTTCGATTCAAGATAGGTGCACGGTTTGCACCAAATGCACCATAGGATAAGAAACCATTTTGGACGCACCCAATGGTACTCCTAGGTCAAGGGGCTCAAGTGAAAGCTCGATTTGGTCTGTTTCGAGATAGTGCTAATCTTGATGCAAGATAGATGCACGGTTTGCATGGAACATACGATATGCTCAGAAATCAATTAGGACGCACCTGATATAACTCCTTCATGATGTGTGTTATATGGAATCTTGCTTCAGTTCGTTTAGAGACGGTGTTAGTTATGGTAGAAGATGTGTGCACGGTTTACGCCTAATGCACCATAGGCTTGAAACCATTTTAGACGCACCAGATGGTACTCGTAGTTGAAGAGGCTCAAGTGGAGGCTCGATTTGGTCTGTTTGGATATAGTGCAAATCTTGAAGCAAGATAGTTGCACAGTTTGCTTGGAACGTACCATATGTTAAGAAATCAATTTGGACGCACCCAATGGAACTCCTAGATGATGTGTGTCATATGGAATCTCGCTTCGGTCTGTTTGGAGACAATGTTAGTTTTGGTGCAAGATAGGTGCATAGTTTGTGCCTAATGCACCATAGTCTAAGAAACCATTTTTGACACACCTGTCTGTACTCCAAGATGAAGAGGCTCAAGTGGAAGCTCGGTTCGGTCTATTGGGTGCTGATCTTGATGCAAGATAGGTGCACAGTTTGCATGGAACATACCATATGCTTGGAAATCAATTTGGATGCACCTGATGGAACTCCTTGATGACTTGTGTCAGATGGAATCTCGCTTTGGTCTATTTAGCAACAGTGTTAGTTTCGGTGCAAGATATGTGCATGGTTTGCGCCTAATGCACCATAGTATAAGAAACTATTTTGGAAGCACCTGTTGGCACTTCGGTGAAGAGGCTCAAGTGGAAGCTCGGTTTGATCTGTCTGGAGATAGTGCTAATCTTGATGCAAGATAGGTGCATGATTTGCAAGGAACATACCATATGCTTACAAATCAATTTGGACGCACCCAATGGAACTCCTAGATGACGTGTGTCATGTGGAAACTTGCTTCGGTCCGTTTGTTGACATTGTAAGTTTTATTGCAAGATAGGTGCACAGTTTGCGCATAATGCACCATAGTCTAAGAAACTAGTTTGGACGCACTATTTGGCACTCCTGGGTGAAGAGGCTCAAGGGGAAGCTTGGTTCGGTCAGTTTGGAGATGGTGCTAATCCTTATGCAACGTAGGTGCATGGTTTGTATGGAACATACCATATGCTTGGAAATCAATTTGGATGCACCCGATGGAACTCCTTGATGACGTCTGTCTTATGTAATCTCGCTTCGGTCCATTTGGAGACATTGTTAGTTTCGGTGTAAGATAGGTGCACAGTTTGCACCTAATGCACCATAGTCTAAGAAACCATTTTGGACGCACTTGTTGGTACTCCTAGGTGAAGGAGCTCAAGTGGATGCTCGGTTCGGTCTGTTTGGAGATAGTGCTAATCTTGGTGCAAGATAGGTGCACGGTTTGCATGGAACATACCAAATGCTAGGAAATCAATCTGGACGCACATGATGGAACTCCTAGACGACTGTGTCATAAGAAATCTTGTTTCGGTCTATTTGGAGACAGTGTTAGTTTCGGTGCAAGATAGGTGCAAGGTTTGCACATAATGCAGCATAGGCTAAGAAACCATTTTGGACGCACCCGATGGTACTCCTAGGTAAAAGGCTCAAGTGAAAGCTCGGTTTGGTCTATTTGGAGATAGTGCTAATCTTGATGCAAGATAGATGCACGGTCTGCATGGAATGTACCATATGTTTAGAAATTATTTTGGACACACCCGATAGAACTCCTTGATGACGTGTGTCATATGGAATCTCGCTTTGGTGTGCTTAGAGACAGTATTAGTTTCGGTGCAAGATATGTGCACGGTTTGCGCCTAATGCACCAAAGTCTATGAAACCATTTTGGAAGCAACTGCTGGTACTCCTAGGTGAAGAGGCTCAAGTGGAGGCTCGGTTTGGTCTGTTTAGAGATAGTGCTAATCTTGATGCAAGATAGGTGCACGATTTGCATGGAAAATACCATATGCTCAGAAATCAATTTGGACGCACCAGATGGAACTCCTAGATGACATGTGTCATATGGAATCTCACTTTGGTCCGTTTAGAGACTGTTAGTTTCGGTGCAAGATAGGTGCACGGTTTGCACCTAATGCACCATAGGATAAGAAACCATTTTGGACGCACCCGATGGTACTCCTAGGTCAAGGGGGCTCAAGTGAAAGCTCAGTTTGGTCTGTTTGGAGATAGTGCTAATCTTGATGCAAGATAGATGCACGGTTTGCATGGAACATACGATATGCTTAGAAATCAATTAGGACGCACCTGATATAACTCCTTGATGATGTGTGTCATATGCAATCTTGCTTCGGTTCGTTTACAGACAGTGTTAGTTTTGGTAGAAGATATGTGCACGGTTTACGCCTAGTGCACCATAGCCTAAGAAACCATTTTACATGCACCCGATGGTACTCGTAGTTGAAGAGGGTGGAGGCTCGATTTGGTCTGTTCAGATATAGTGCTAATCTTGATGCAAGATATTTGCACAGTTTGCAAGGAACGTACCATATGTTTAGAAATCAATTTGGACGCACCCAATGGAACTCCTAGATGATGTGTGTCATATGGAATCTCGCTTCGGTCAGTTTGGAGACAATGTTAGTTTTGGTGCAAGATAGATGTATAGTTTGTGCCTAATGCACCATAGTCTAAGAAACCATTTTTGATGCACCTATTTGTACTCCTAGATGAAGAGGCTCAAGTGGAAGCTCGGTTTGGTCTATTAGAGATAGTGCTGATCTTGATGCAAGATAGGTGCACAGTTTGTATGGAACATACCATATGCTTGGAAATCAATTTGGATGCACCCAATGGAACTCCTTGATGACTTGTGTCGTATGGAATCTCGCTTTGGTCTATTTAGAAACAGTGTTAGTTTCGGTGCAAGATATGTGCATGGTTTGCGCCTAATGCACCATAGTATAAAAAATTAATTTGGACACACCCGATAAAACTCCTTGATGACGTGTGTCATATGGAATCTCGCTTTGGTGTGCTTAGAGACAGTATTAGTTTTGGTGCAAGATATGTACATGGTTTGCACCTAATGCACCAAAGTCTAAGAAACCTTTTTGGAAGCACCTGTTGGTACTCCTAGGTGAAGAGGCTCAAGTGGAGGCTCGGTTCGGTCTGTTTAGAGATAGTGCTAATCTTGAAGCAAGATAGGTGCACAATTTGCATGGAACATACCATATGCTCAGAAATCAATTTGGACGCACCAAATGGAACTCCTAGATGACATGTGTCATATGGAATCTCACTTCGGTCCGTTTAGAGATAGTGTTAGTTTCGATGCAAGATAGGTGCACGGTTTGCACCAAATGCACCATAGGATAAGAAACCATTTTGGACGCACCAGATGGTACTCCAAGGTCAAGGGGCTCAAGTGAAAGCTCGGTTTGGTCTGTTTCGAGATAGTGCTAATCTTGATGCAAGATAGATGCACGGTTTGCATGGAACATACGATATGCTCAGAAATCAATTAGGACGCACCTGATATAACTCCTTCATGATGTGTGTTATATGGAATCTTGCTTCAGTTCGTTTAGAGACGGTGTTAGTTATGGTAGAAGATATGTGCACGGTTTACGCCTAATGCACCATAGGCATGAAACCATTTTAGACGCACCAGATGGTACTCGTAGTTGAAGAGGCTCAAGTGGAGGCTCGATTTGGTCTGTTTGGATATAGTGCAAATCTTGATGCAAGATAGTTGCACAGTTTGCATGGAACGTACCATATGTTAAGAAATCAATTTGGACGCACCCAATGGAACTCCTAGATGATGTGTGTCATATGGAATCTCGCTTCGGTCTGTTTGGAGACAATGTTAGTTTTGGTGCAAGATAGGTGCATAGTTTGTGCCTAATGCACCATAGTCTAAGAAACCATTTTTGACACACCTGTCTGTACTCCAAGATGAAGAGGCTCAAGTGGAAGCTCGGTTCGGTCTATTGGGTGCTGATCTTGATGCAAGATAGGTGCACAGTTTGCATGGAACATACCATATGCTTGGAAATCAATTTGGATGCACCTGATGGAACTCCTTGATGACTTGTGTCAGATGGAACCTCGCTTTGGTCTATTTAGCAACAGTGTTAGTTTCGGTGCAAGATATGTGCATGGTTTGCGCCTAATGCACCATAGTATAAGAAACCATTTTGGAAGCACCTGTTGGCACTTCGGTGAAGAGGCTCAAGTGGAAGCTCGGTTTGATCTGTCTGGAGATAGTGCTAATCTTGATGCAAGATAGGTGCATGATTTGCAAGGAACATACCATATGCTTACAAATCAATTTGGACGCACCCAATGGAACTCCTAGATGACGTGTGTCATGTGGAAACTTGCTTCGGTCCGTTTGTTCACATTGTAAGTTTTATTGCAAGATAGGTGCACAGTTTGCGCATAATGCACCATAGTCTAAGAAACTAGTTTGGACGCACTATTTGGCACTCCTGGGTGAAGAGGCTCAAGTGGAAGCTTGGTTCGGTCAGTTTGGAGATGGTGCTAATCCTTATGCAACGTAGGTGCATGGTTTGTATGGAACATACCATATGCTTGGAAATAAATTTGGATGCACCCGATGGAACTCCTTGATTACGTCTATCTTATGGAATCTTGCTTCGGTCCATTTGGAGACATTGTTAGTTTCGGTGTAAGATAGGTGCACAGTTTGCACCTAATGCACCATAGTCTAAGAAACCATTTTGGACGCACTTGTTGGTACTCCTAGGTGAAGGAGCTCAAGTGGATGCTCGGTTCGGTCTGTTTTTAGATAGTGCTAATCTTGGTGCAAGATAGGTGCACGGTTTGCATGGAACATACCAAATGCTTGGAAATCAATCTGGACGCACATGATGGAACTCCTAGACGACGTGTGTCATAAGAAATCTTGTTTCGGTCTATTTGGAGATAGTGTTAGTTTCGGTGCAAGATAGGTGCAAGGTTTGCACATAATGCAGCATAGGCTAAGAAACCATTTTGGATGCACCCGATGGTACTCCTAGGTAAAAGGCTCAAGTGAAAGCTCGTTTTGGTCTATTTGGAGATAGTGCTAATCTTGATGCAAGATAGATGCACGGTCTGCATGGAATGTACCATATGTTTAGAAATTATTTTGGACACACCCGATAAAACTCCTTGATGACGTGTGTCATATGGAATCTCGCTTTGGTGTGCTTAGAGACAGTATTAGTTTCGGTGCAAGATATGTACATGGTTTGCGCCTAATGCACCAAAGTCTAAGAAACCATTTTGGAAGCACCTGTTGGTACTCCTAGGTGAAGAGGCTCAAGTGGAGGCTCGGTTCGGTCTGTTTAGAGATAGTGCTAATCTTGAAGCAAGATAGGTGCACAATTTGCATGGAACATACCATATGCTCAGAAATCAATTTGGACGCACCAAATGGAACTCCTAGATGACATGTGTCATATGGAATCTCACTTCGGTCCATTTAGAGATAGTGTTAGTTTCGATGCAAGATAGGTGCACGGTTTGCACCTAATGTACCATAGGATAAGAAACCATTTTAGACGCACCCGATGGTACTCCTAGGTCAAGGGGCTCAAGTGAAAGCTCGGTTTGGTCTGTTTCGAGATAGTGCTAATCTTGATGCAAGATAGATGCACGGTTTGCATGGAACATACGATATGCTCAGAAATCAATTAGGACGCACCTGATATAACTCCTTCATGATGTGTGTTATATGGAATCTTGCTTCAGTTCGTTTAGAGACGGTGTTAGTTATGGTAGAAGATATGTGCACGGTTTACGCCTAATGCACCATAGGCTTGAAACCATTTTAGACGCACCAGATGGTACTCGTAGTTGAAGAGGCTCAAGTGGAGGCTCGATTTGGTCTGTTTGGATATAGTGCAAATCTTGATGCAAGATAGTTGCACAGTTTGCATGGAACGTACCATATGTTAAGAAATCAATTTGGACGCACCCAATGGAACTCCTAGATGATGTGTGTCATATGGAATCTCGCTTCGGTCTGTTTGGAGACAATGTTAGTTTTGGTGCAAGATAGGTGCATAGTTTGTGCCTAATGCACCATAGTCTAAGAAACCATTTTTGACACACCTGTTTGTACTCCAAGATGAAGAGGCTCAAGTGGAAGCTCGGTTCGGTCTATTGGGTGCTGATCTTGATGCAAGATAGGTGCACAGTTTGCATGGAACATACCATATGCTTGGAAATCAATTTGGATGCACCTGATGGAACTCCTTGATGACTTGTGTCAGATGGAATCTCGCTTTGGTCTATTTAGCAACAGTGTTAGTTTCGGGGCAAGATATGTGCATGGTTTGCGCCTAATGCACCATAGTATAAGAAACCATTTTGGAAGCACCTGTTGGCACTTCGGTGAAGAGGCTCAATTGGAAGCTCGGTTTGATTGCTCGAGGGCCCGCTTGAGTTGGGTGAGGCACTTGCGATCCTCATCGAGCTTTGCCTTGAGCTCCCATAACTGCGCAAGTTGCGCGGCTTTGTCTTCCTGAGGCAGAGGGTCGACCCGACCGTTGTTCCTAGGTGTCCTAGGATCTTCCCTCGCCAACGGGGTTCGGCCACCGACGGCGGCGTCTTGCGTGTCGTCAGTAGTTGCTACTTCCCCATCGATGTTGAAGCATTCCCTCATAGGGTCGTAGTTGTCGGATTCAGAGTCGGGATCTGGTTCAGCGGCGTAGAAGCATCCACGCCCCTCCTCCACCAGCTACTGCCTGAGCGAGGTGATTGTGTATCGCCTGGGTCCTAGGCGTCGGAGGCTTCATACATAGGAAAAATCCGGCAGCTCAGCTGCTCGCGGGGCTTGCTGCTGTGTCCCGGCGCCGCACAGGAGGACCAGTGGTCGCTCCTCATACGTCTGGGCATCCGGGCGTATTGCCCTGGCGAGTGACGTCGCTGCATTGTCCAGACCAAACGGGTGTGCTCTCCTAGAGGCGAACAAACCGTGTGGTAGCAGCGCCGTCAATGGTGAGAGGGTGTGAGGTACGCTATCACCCAATGTCCTTGTGTGGCCGTCTTGACATCGGGCTGTCGTACCCGTGGCCTCAGTGCGCGGGGCTGTCGGCTCCTACACCGCCACTCGCCTTGCACGAGTCGATGACCGTGAAGCGGCAGAGGGGCGGTGGTGTTGCTACCCACGCCTCTTCTTAGGCGGGGAGGCGTGGTGGCAAGGCCGTCTCAGAGCCTTTGATTGTGCGGGCGTGATGCGAACCCCACCCGGTCTTTTGATTGAGAGCAGGATCATGTCGTAGCCGAAACCGGTGGACATGAACTCGAGACTCCCGAACCAAATCACCATGGAGCGTGGGATCGACAGGACGAGAGTGAAAAACACGCAGGACCCCTACCTGGCGCGCCAACTGTTGGTGTTTTGACCCCGGGGGGTAACACCAACGAGTGAATTTGTTCTAGTTCAGGCAAGAGAAGGCCCTACGTCTAGTGGGGGAGGAGATCTTCTATTATCTTGCACCTATGTGCTTGTACAGGGGTGAATACAGGTGAATGTTGCTAAGGATTCTAAGTCCTAGACGGTAGTGATGTATGGAAGGTTGTTCTATGTGTGTCTCTCTCCCCGTATCTCTTCCTCGGTGTCCCCTTTTATAGTTCCAAGGGGAGACCCAGGTTACAAGTCGTAGGCAATAGAATAAGGCTCGATAGGGGCGTGGCGCGCTGACCTACTCGAGGCCTCCATACCGGCGTGGCTTCGAGCCGTCTTGTTACTGGGTACTTTGGTGATGATTGCGCGTGCTTCTGGGTTTGGCTCCTATACATCATCTCGGATTGGCTTAGGCGCGACCGTGCCTGTATGTCGTGGCAGTGGTCACATCCAGAGTGGTTGAAGCGCTGACTTTCATTGCCTAACCCTTCCCTGGGAAGGAACGTATTTGCTCAAGGGTCTGGTACAGTGGATGGCGTCGTTGAGCGATGCGCTGACTCTGGGCGCCACGAGGGATGCCGTGATGTGACATCTCAGCTGTCACACTGTGCTCGGTTGTACTCTTGTTTATTTGGGGGATAAAGCTGCGAAAGTGGGGATTGGACGGATGCTTGTTCCCTATCACGTTTCCCGTGACTGTCGGCTTAGGTGAGAGCATGCCAGGCGCATTAAATGCCCTGGCTCCTGTACCCGCGACAGGCGGCGGACAGCGCCTTTATGCTCGAGGCCTATCGATTCGCCCGAGCCACTTCCGTATTTGACGGTCGTCATTTAATCGAGCCTCTGTTGATTCGCACGACCTTGTTTCCGTGTTTGAGGCTATAGTCGACATCGAGCTTTATTGATTACGTGTGTATGCAGGGGCATCGAGTTAGGGCCTCGACTTATGTGTTGATCCTTTCGTTATGAGCGTTGGTTGGGGTACCCCTTACTGACACCCTTGACAAGATAGTTGCACGGTTTAAATGGAACATACCATATGCTTGGAAATCAATTGGAACGCACCCGATGGAACTCCTAAATGATGTGTGTCATATTGAATCTTGCTTTGGTCCATTTGGAGATAGTGTTTGTTTCCGTGCAAGATAGGTGCACAGTTTGCAACTAATGCACCATAGTCTAAGAAACCATTTTGGATGCACCTGTTCATACACCTGGGTGAACAGGCTCAAGTGGAAGCTTAATTCGATCTGTTTGAAGATAGTGCTAATCTTGATGCAAGATAGGTAAACGGTTTCATGGAACATACCATATGCTTGGAAATCAATTTGGAGGCACCCAATGGAACTCCTAGATGACGTGTGTCATATGGAATCTCGCTTCAATGTGTTTGGAGACAGTGTTAGTTTCGGTGCAAGATAGGTGCACGGTTTGCACCTAATGCAGCATAGGTTAAGAAACCATTTTGGACGCACCCGATGATACTCATAGGTAAAGGGGCTCAAGTGAAAGCTCGATTTGGTCTATTCAGAGATAGTGCTAATCTTGATGCAAGATAGTTGCATAGTTTGCATGGAACGTACCATATGCTTAGAATCAATTTGGATGCACCCAATGGAACTCCTAGATGACGTGTGTCATATGGAATCTCGCTTCGGTTCGTTTGGAGACAATGTTAGTTTCAGTTAAAGTTAGGTGCACAGTATGTACCTAATGCACCATAGTTTAAGAAACCATTTTGGACGCACCTATTTGTACTCCTAGATAAAGATGCTCAAGTGGAAGCTCGGTTCGGTCTGTTTGGAGATAGTGCTAAAATTAATGCAAGATAGGTCCACGGTTTGCAAGGAACATACCATATGCTCAAAAATCAATTTGGACGCACCCAATGGAACGCCTAGATGACGTGTGTCATATGGAATCTCGCTTCAGTCTGTTTGGAGACATTGTTAGTTTCAATGCAATATAGGTGCACAGTTTGCGCCTAATGCACCATAGTCTAAGAAACCATTTTGGATGCACCTGTTGGTACTCCTAGGTGAAGAGGCTCAAGTGGAAGCTCAGTTCGGTCTGTTTGGAGATAGAGCTAATCTTAATGCAAGATAGTTGCATAGTTTGCGTGGAACATACCAAATGCTTGGAAATTAGTTTGGACGCACCTAATGGGACTGCTAGATGACGTGTGTCATATGGAATCTCGCTTCGGTCTATTTAGAGAGAGTGTTAGTTTTGGTGCAAGATAGGTGTACGGTTTGCACCTAATGCACCATAGGCTAAGAAACAATTTTGGACGCACCTGATGGTACTCTTAGGTAAAGGGCTCAAGTAAAAGCTTGGTTTAGTCTGTTTTGAGATAGTGCTAATCTTGATGCAAAATAGATTCATGGTTTGCATGGAACATACCATATGCTCAGAAATCAATTTGGATGGACCGATAGAACTCCTCGATGACGTTTGTCATATGGAATCTCGCTTCGGTCTGTTTAGAGATAGTGTTAGTTTCGATGCAAGATATGTGCACGGTTTGCGCCTAATGCAACATAGTCTAAGAAACTATTTTGGACGCACCTGTTAGTACTTCTGGGTGAAGAGGCTCAAGTGGAAGCTCGGTTCGATCAGTTTGGAGATAGTGCTAATCTTTATGCAAGATAGGTGATGGGTTTGCATGGAACATACAATATTCTTTGAAATCAATTTGGACACACCCGACGGAACTCCCTGATGACGTGTGTCATATGGAATCTCACTTCGGTCCGTTTAGAGATAGTGTTAGTTTCGGTGCAAGATATGTGCATGGTTTGCGCCTAAAGCACAATAGGCTAAGAAACCATTTTAGACGCACCTGATGGTACTCATAGGTGAAGAGGCTCAAGTGGAAGTTCGGTTGGGTCTGTTCGGAGATAGTGCTAATCTTGATGTAAGATAGTTGCACGGTTTGCATGGAACGTACCATATGCTTGGAAATCAATTTGAACGCACCTGATGGAACTCCTAGATGACGTGTGTCATATTGAATCTCGCTTCGGTCCATTTGGAGATAGTGTTTGTTTCCGTGCAAGATAGGTGCACAGTTTGCGACTAATGCACCATAGTCTAAGAAACTATTTTGGATGCACCTGTTCATACACCTGGGTGAACAGGCTCAAGTGGAAGCTTAGTTCGATCTATTTGGAGATAGTGCTAATCCTGATGCAAGATAGGTAAACGGTTTGCATGGAACATACCATGTGCTTGGAAATCAATTTGGATGCACCCGATGGAACTCCTAGATGACGTGTGTCATATGGAATCTCGCTTCAGTCTATTTGGAGACAGTGTTAGTTTCGGTGCAAGATAGGTGCACTGTTTGCACCTAATGCAGCATAGGCTAAGAAACCATTTTGTACGCACCTGGTAGTACTCCTAGGTATAGGGCTCAAGTGAAAGCTCGTTTTGGTCTATTTGGAGATAGTGCTAATCTTGATGTAAGATAGATGAACGGTTTGCATGGAACGTATCATATGCTCATAAATCAATTTGGACGCACCCAATTGAACTCCTTGTTGACATGTGTCATATGGAATCTTGCTTCGGTCCATTTGGAGACAGAAGTTTCGATTCAAGTTAGGTGCACAGTTGAAAGATCCTAATATGGCTAGAGGGGGGTGAATAGCCTATTTAAAAATCTACAAACTCACTAGAGCAAGAGGTTAGTAGATAACAAGCGTAGCTTTTTGCTCTAGCTCTAAAGGGGTGTTTGCTAGCCACCTATCAAACAATCTAGTTGCTATGATCACTATGCACACAAGAGCTATGTCACTACTTACACTAGAGAGCTATCTAAAGTTTCTATACAAGTAAGTAAGCTACTCTAGTTTGAGGGAATGTAATAGAGATGGTTTCATCTTTATACTGCCACGTAGAGGGGATGAACCAATCAGTAATATGAAGTCCAATCACCGGGAGAAATCCAATGAACAATCAAAATGGAGACACACAATTTTCTCCCGAGGTTTGTGTGCTTGTCGGCACGCTACGTCCCCATTGTGTCGACCAACACTGGTGGTTCGGCGGCTACGAGGTGTAGCACGAACCTCGTCCTCACTAGGACACCGCAAGAACCGACCCACAAGTGAGATAACTCAATGACATGAGCAATCCACTAAAGTTACCTTTTGGCTCTCTGCCGGGAAGGTACAAGACCCCTCACAATCACCGGGAGATGGCCACGAACAATCACCAACTCGTGCCAATGCTCCTCCGCTGCTCCAAGCCGTCTAGGTGGCGGCAACCACCAAGAGTAACAAGAAAACTGCAGCCAAATCGATCCCCAAGTGCCACTAGATGCAATCACTCAAGCAAATGCACTTGGAATCACTCTCAATCTCACAAAGATGAATAATCTATGAAGGAGATGAGAGGGAGGTGTTTGCTTAGGCTCACAAGGATTCAAGTATGCTAGAATGCCAAGAGAGTGAGCCCCAATCTAGCCAACAACTATTTATAAGCTCCTCAAAACAAATAGAGCCGTTGGCTCTTTCATTGGGCTAAAAACGGGGTCACCGGACGCACCGCAGGGGGCACCAGATGCTCAACCCCTGCGTCCGGTGCTCCAGAAATAGCCACGTGTTGCCCTATCCACTTTCGCATGTTGATCTCTAACAGTCACCTGCAGAGCACCGGATTTGCTCAAGTTGGCACAGGACGCGTCCGGTACTCACCGGACTTAAACTCAGGGAGGTCTACAAACTCGCGGGATCACCGGACGCTGAGCACCGGACCGTCCGGTGCTCACCGGTCTCATACCCAAAGAGCATTGCAAAAGTGCAGAACACCGGACTCAAAACACCAGACGCTCCAACAGGGTCTAACCTACGTCTGGTGCCTAGCGTCTGGTGCCTAACCCTTGCTGAGCCAGGCACTGCCTACACACCGGACGCACAGACACAGCGTCCGGTGCCTCTGGGCCAGTGTCCGGTGAGTGTTTCCCGCGACTTCTCCAATTTTCCCATCGGCACAATAGAAAAATTGCACTTCATTTTCTCAAAAAAGCGTTGAATCCCACCGAGGTACCCATCCTCTCTCTACCTTTCAAACTCCACCTCCTTTTCAAAGTGTGCCAACACCACAATGTGTAAACCAACATGTGCACGTGTGTTAGCATTTTCACAAACATTTTCTTCAAAGGAGTTAAGTTAGCTCAATAGGTTCTAAATGCATGCATATGAATAATGACACCTAGTGGCACTTGATAACTGCTTAGCCAAAGAACCCCTCTTTATAGTACGATTACCTATCCTAAATGTGATCACACCATCTATGGTGTCTTGATCACCAAAACCAAAACCCTAAGCAATACCTTTGCTTGATCTCCATAGGGTTTTGTTTTTCTCTTTCTTCTTTTCCAAGTTGAGCACTTGATCATCTTGTGGTCATCACCATCAACATCATGATCATCTCTTGCTCCATCACTTGGCATGTACCAACCTCATTAAGTCTACACACACTTAGTATAGAGGTTAGTACTAGGGTTTCATCAATTATCCAAAACCAAACTAGGGCTTTCAACAGTTTACGCCTAATGCACCATAGTCTAAGAAACCATTTTGGACGCACCTGTTGGTACTCCAAGGTGAAGAGGCTCAAGTGGAAGCTCGGTTCGGTCTATTTGGAGAACTCCTAGATGATGTGTGTCATATGGAATCTCGCTTCGGTTTGTTTCGAGATAATGTTAGTTTCGGTGCAAGATAAATGCATAGTTTGTGCCTAATGCACCATAGTCTAAGAAACCATTTTTGACACACCTGTTTGTACTCCTAGATGAAGAGGCTCAAGTGGAAGCTCGGTTCGGTCTGTTTGGATATAGTGCTAATCTTGATGCGAAATAGGTGCACGGTTTGCATGGAACATACCATATGCGTGGAAATCAATTTGGATGCTCCCGATGGAACTCCTTCACGACGTGTCTCATATGGAATCTCGCTTTGGTCTGATTAGAAACAGTGTTAGTTTCGGTGCAAGATATGTGCATGGTTTGCGCCTAATGCACCATAGTCTAAGAAACCATTTTGGAAGCACCTGTTGGTACTTCGGTGAAGAGGCTCAAGTGGAAGCTCGGTTTGATCTGTTTGGAGATAGTACTAATCTTGATGCAAGATAGGTGCATGATTTGTAAGGAACATACCATATGCTTAGAAATCAATTTGGACGCACCCAATGGAACTCCTAGATGACGTGTGTCATATGGAATCTTGTTTCGGTCTGTTCGTAGACATTGTAAGTTTTAGTGCAAAATAGGTGCATAGTTTGTTGCCTAATGCAGCATAGTCTAAGAAACCATTTTGGACGCACTATTTGGTACTCCTTGGTGAAGAGGCTCAAATGGAAGCTTGGTTAGGTCAGTTTGCAGATAGTGCTAATCCTTATGCACGGTAGTTGCATGGTTTACATGGAACGTACCATATGCTCAGAAATCAATTTGGACGCACCAGATGGAACTCCTAGATGACATGTGTCATATGGAATCTCACTTTTGTCCGTTTAGAGATATTGTTAGTTTCGGTGCAAGATAGGTGCACGGTTTGCACCTAATGCACCATAGGATAAGAAACCATTTTGGTCGCACCCGATGGTACTCCTAGGTCAAGGGGCTCAAGCGAAAGCTCAGTTTGGTCTGTTTGGAGATAGTGCTAATCTTTATGCAAGATAGATGCACGGTTTGCATGGAACATACGATATGGTCAAAAATCAATTAGGACGCACCTGATATCACTCCTTGATGACGTGTGTCATATGGAATCTCGCCTTGGTCTGTTTAGAAACAATGTTAGTTTCGGTGCAAGATATGTGGATGGTTTGCGCCTAATGCACCATAGTCTAAGAAACCATTTTGGAAGCACCAGTTGGTACTTCGGTGAAGAGGCTCAAGTGGAAGCTCAATTTGATCTGTTTGGAGATAGTGCTTATCTTGATGCAAGATAGCTGCATGGTCTACATGGAACGTACCATATGCTTAGAAATTGATTTGGACATACCTGATAGAACTCCTTGATGACGTGTGTCATATGGAATCTCGCTTTGGTGTGCTTAGAGACAGTATTACTTTCGGTGCAAGATATGTGCATGGTTTGCGCCTAATGCACCAAAGTCTAAGAAACCATTTTGGAAGCATGTGTTGGTACTCCTAGGTGAAGATGCTCAAGTGGAGGCTCGGTTCGGTCTGTTTAGAGATAGTTCTAATCTTGAGGCAAGATAGGTGCACAATTTGCATGGAACATACCATATGCTCAGAAATCAATTTGGACGCACCAAATGGAACTCCTAGATGACATGTGTCATATGGAATCTCACTTCGGTCCGTTTAGAGACAGTGTTAGTTTCGGTGCAAGATAGATGCACGGTTTGCACCTAATGCACGATAGGATAAAAAACCATTCTCGACGCACCCGATGGTACTCAAGTGAAAGCTCAGTTTTATCTGTTTGGAGATAGTGTTAATCTTGATGCAAGATAGATGCACGGTTTGCATGGAACATACGATATGGTCAGAAATCAATTAGGATGCACCTGATATAACTCCTTGATGATGTGTGTCATATGGAATCTTGCTTCGGTTCATTTAGAGACTGTTAGTCTTGGTAGAAGATATGTGCACGATTTACGCCTAATGCACCATAGGCTAAGAAACCATTTTAGACGCATCCGATGGAACTCGTAGTTGAAGAGGCTCCAGTTTAGGCTCGATTTGGTCTCTTCGTATATAGTGCTAATCTTGATGCAAGATAGTTGCAAAGTTTGCGTGGAACGTACCATATGTTAAGAAATCAATTTGGACGCACCCAATGGAACTCCTAGATGATGTGTGTCATATGGAATCTCGCTTCGGTTTGTTTCGAGATAATGTTAGTTTCGGTGCAAGATAAATGCATAGTTTGTGCCTAATGCACCATAGTCTAAGAAACCATTTTTGACACACCTGTTTGTACTCCTAGATGAAGAGGCTCAAGTGGAAGCTCCGTTTGGTCTGTTTAGAGATAGTGCTAATCTTGATGCAAAATAGGTGCACGGTTTGCATGGAACATACCATATGCTTGGAAATCAATTTGGATGCTCCCGATGGAACTCCTTCATGACGTGTGTCATATGGAATCTCGCTTTGGTCTGATTAGAAACAGTGTTAGTTTCGGTGCAAGATATGTGCATGGTTTGCGCCTAATGCACCATAGTCTAAGAAACCATTTTGGAAGCACCTGTTGGTACTTCGGTGAAGAGGCTCAAGTGGAAGCTCGGTTTGATCTGTTTGGAGATATTACTAATCTTGATCCAAGATAGGTGCATGATTTGTAAGGAACATACCATATGCTTAGAAATCAATTTGGACGCACCCAATGGAACTCCTAGATGACGTGTGTCATATGGAATCTTGTTTCGGTCTGTTCGTAGACATTGTAAGTTTTAGTGCAAGATAGGTGTATAGTTTGTTGCCTAATGCAGCATAGTCTAAGAAACCATTTTGGACGCACTATTTGGTACTCCTTGGTGAAGAGGCTCAAATGGAAGCTTCGTTTGGTCAGTTTGCAGATAGTGCTAATCCTTATGCAAGGTAGTTGCATGGTTTGCATGGAACGTACCATATGCTCAGAAATCAATTTGGACGCACCAGATGGAACTCCTAGATGACATGTGTCATATGGAATCTCACTTTTGTCCGTTTAGAGATAGTGTTAGTTTCGGTGCAAGATAGGTGCACGGTTTGCACCTAATGCACCATAGGATAAGAAACCATTTTGGTCGCACCCGATGGTACTCCTAGGTCAAGGGGCTCAAGCGAAAGCTCAGTTTGGTCTGTTTGGAGATAGTGCTAATCTTTATGCAAGATAGATGCACGGTTTGCATGGAACATACGATATGGTCAAAAATCAATTAGGACGCACCTGATATCACTCCTTGATGACGTGTGTCATATGGAATCTCGCTTTGGTCTGTTTAGAAACAATGTTAGTTTCGGTGCAAGATATGTGGATGGTTTGCGCCTAATGCACCATAGTCTAAGAAACCATTTTGGAAGCACCTGTTGGTACTTCGGTGAAGAGGCTCAAGTGGAAGCTCAGTTTGATCTGTTTGGAGATAGTGCTTATCTTGATGCAAGATAGCTGCATGGTCTGCATGGAACGTACCATATGCTTAGAAATTGATTTGGACATACCCGATAGAACTCCTTGATGACGTGTGTCATATGGAATCTCGCTTTGGTGTGCTTAGAGACAGTATTACTTTCGGTGCAATATATGTGCATGGTTTGCGCCTAATGCACCAAAGTCTAAGAAACCATTTTGGAAGCATGTGTTGGTACTCCTAGGTGAAGATGCTCAAGTGGAGGCTCGGTTCGGTCTGTTTAGAGATAGTTCTAATCTTGAGGCAAGATAGGTGCACAATTTGCATGGAACATACCATATGCTCAGAAATCAATTTGGACGCACCAAATGGAACTCCTAGATGACATGTGTCATATGGAATCTCACTTCGGTCCGTTTAGAGACAGTGTTAGTTTCGGTGCAAGATAGATGCACGGTTTGCACCTAATGCACGATAGGATAAAAAACCATTTTCGACGCACCAGATGGTACTCAAGTGAAAGCTCAGTTTTATATGTTTGGAGATAGTGCTAATCTTGATGCAAGATAGATGCACGGTTTGCATGGAACATACGATATGGTCAGAAATCAATTAGGATGCACCTGATATAACTCCTTGATGATGTGTGTCATATGGAATCTTGCTTCGGTTCGTTTAGAGACTGTTAGTTTTGGTAGAAGATATGTGCACGATTTACGCCTAATGCACTATAGGCTAAGAAACCATTTTAGACGCATCCGATGGAACTCGTAGTTGAAGAGGCTCCAGTTTAGGCTCGATTTAGTCTCTTCGTATATAGTGCTAATCTTGATGCAAGATAGTTGCAAAGTTTGCATGGAACGTACCATATGTTAAGAAATCAATTTGGACGCACCCAATGGAACTCCTAGATGATGTGTGTCATATGGAATCTCGCTTCGGTTTGTTTCGAGATAATGTTAGTTTCGGTGCAAGATAAATGCATAGTTTGTGCCTAATGCACCATAGTCTAAGAAACCATTTTTGACACACCTGTTTGTACTCCTAGATGAAGAGGCTCAAGTGGAAGCTCGGTTCGGTCTGTTTGGAGATAGTGCTAATCTTCATGCAAAATAGGTGCACGGTTTGCATGGAACATACCATATGCTTGGAAATCAATTTGGATGCTCCCGATGGAACTCCTTCATGACGTGTGTCATATGGAATCTCGCTTTGGTCTAATTAGAAACAGTGTTAGTTTCGGTGCAAGATATGTGCATGGTTTGCACCTAATGCACCATAGTCTAAGAAACCATTTTGGAAGCACCTGTTGGTACTTCGGTGAGGAGGCTCAAGTGGAAGCTCGGTTTAATCTGTTTGGAGATAGTACTAATCTTGATGCAAGATAGGTGCATAATTTGTAAGGAACATACCATATGCATAGAAATCAATTTGGACGCACCCAATGGAACTCCTAGATGATGTGTGTCATATGGAATCTTGTTTCGGTCCGTTCGTAGACATTGTAAGTTTTAGTGCAAGATAGGTGCATAGTTTGTTGCCTAATGCAGCATAGTCTAAGAAACCATTTTGGACGCACTATTTGGTACTCCTTGGTGAAGAGGCTCAAATGGAAGCTTGGTTTGGTCAGTTTGCAGATAGTGCTAATCCTTATGCAAGGTAGTTGCATGGTTTGCATGGAACGTACCATATGCTCAGAAATCAATTTGGACGCACCAGATGGAACTCCTAGATGACATGTGTCATATGGAATCTCACTTTTGTCCGTTTAGAGATAGTGTTAGTTTCGGTGCAAGATAGGTGCACGGTTTGCACCTAATGCACCATAGGATAAGAAACCATTTTGGTCGCACCCGATGGTACTCCTAGGTCAAGGGTCTCAAGCGAAAGCTCAGTTTGGTCTGTTTGGAGATAGTGCTAATCTTCATGCAAGATAGATGCACGGTTTGCATGGAACATACGATATGGTCAAAAATCAATTAGGACGCACCTGATATCACCTCTTGATGACGTGTGTCATATGGAATCTCGCTTTGGTCTGTTTAGAAACAACGTTAGTTTCGGTGCAAGATATGTGGATGGTTTGCGCCTAATGCACCATAGTCTAAGAAACCATTTTGGAAGCACCTGTTGGTACTTCGGTGAAGAGGCTCAAGTGGAAGCTCAGTTTGATCTGTTTGGAGATAGTGCTTATCTTGATGCAAGATAGTTGCATGGTCTTCTTGGAACGTACCATATGCTTAGAAATTGATTTGGACATACCCGATAGAACTCCTTGATGACGTGTGTCATATGGAATCTCGCTTTGGTGTGCTTAGAGACAGTATTACTTTCGGTGCAATATATGTGCATGGTTTGCGCCTAATGCACCAAAGTCTAAGAAACCCTTTTGGAAGCATGTGTTAGTACTCCTAGGTGAAGATGCTCAAGTGGAGGCTCGGTTCGGTCTGTTTAGAGATAGTTCTAATCTTGAGGCAAGATAGGTGCACAATTTGCATGGAACATACCATATGCTCAGAAATCAATTTGGACGCACCAAATGGAACTCCTAGATGACATGTGTCATATGGAATCTCACTTCGGTCCGTTTAGAGACAATGTTAGTTTCGGTGCAAGATAGATGCACGGTTTGCACCTAATGCACGATAGGATAAAAAACCATTTTCGACGCACCCGATGGTACTCAAGTGAAAGCTCAGTTTTATCTGTTTGGAGATAGTGCTAATCTTGATGCAAGATAGATTCACCGTTTGCATGGAACATACGATATGGTCAGAAATCAATTAGGATGCACCTGATATAACTCCTTGATGATGTGTGTCATATGAAATCTTGCTTCGGTTCGTTTAGAGACTGTTAGTTTTGGTAGAAGATATGTGCACGATTTACGCCTAATGCACCATAGGCTAAGAAACCATTTTAGACGCATCCGATGGAACTCGTAGTTGAAGAGGCTCCAGTTTATGCTCGATTTGGTCTCTTCATATATAGTGCTAATCTTGATGCAAGATAGTTGCAAAGTTTGCATGGAACGTACCATATGTTAAGAAATCAATTTGGACGCACCCAATGGAACTCCTAGATGATGTGTGTCATATGGAATCTCGCTTCGGTTTGTTTCGAGATAATGTTAGTTTCTGTGCAAGATAAATGCATAGTTTGTGCCTAATGCACCATTATCTAAGAAACCATTTTTGACACACCTGTTTGTACTCCTAGATGAAGAGGCTCAAGTGGAAGCTCGGTTCGGTCTGTTTGGAGATAGTGCTAATCTTGATGCAAAATAGGTGCACGGTTTGCATGGAACATACCGTATGCATAGAAATCAATTTGGATGCTCCCGATGGAACTCCTTCATGACGTGTGTCATATGGAATCTCGCTTTGGTCTGATTAGAAACAGTGTTAGTTTCGGTGCAAGATATGTGCATGGTTTGCGCCTAATGCACCATAGTCTAAGAAACCGTTTTGGAAGCACCTGTTGGTACTTCGGTGAAGAGGCTCAAGTGGAAGCTCGGTTTGATCTGTTTGGAGATAGTACTAATCTTGATGCAAGATAGGTGCATGATTTGTAAGGAACATACCATATGCTTAGAAATCAATTTGGACGCACCCAATGGAACTCCTAGATGACGTGTGTCATATGGAATCTTGTTTCGGTCCGTTCGTAGATATTGTAAGTTTTAGTGCAAGATTGGTGCATAGTTTGGTACTTCGGTGAAGAGGCTCAAGTGGAAGCTCGGTTTGATCTGTTTGGAGATAGTACTAATCTTGATGCAAGATAGGTGCATGATTTGTAAGGAACATACCATATGCTTAGAAATCAATTTGGACGCACCCAATGGAACTCCTAGATGACGTGTGTCATATGGAATCTTGTTTCGGTCCGTTCGTAGATATTGTAAGTTTTAGTGCAAGATTGGTGCATAGTTTGTTGCCTAATGCAGCATAGTCTAAGAAACCATTTTGGACACACTATTTGGTACTCCTTGGTGAAGAGGCTCAAATGGAAGCTTGGTTTGGTCAGTTTGCAGATAGTGCTAATCCTTATGCAAGGTAGTTGCATGGTTTGCATGGAACGTACCATATGCTCAGAAATCAATTTGGACGCACCAGATGGAACTCCTAGATGACATGTGTCGTATGGAATCTCACTTTTGTCCGTTTAGAGATAGTGTTAGTTTCGGTGCAAGAAAGGTGCACGGTTTGCACCTAATGCACCATAGGATAAGAAACCATTTTGGTCGCACCCGATGGTACTCCTAGGTCAAGGGGCTCAAGCGAAAGCTCAGTTTGGTCTGTTTGGAGATAGTGCTAATCTTTATGCAAGACAGATGCACGGTTTGCATGGAACATACGATATGGTCAAAAATCAATTAGGACGCACCTGATATCACTCCTTGATGACGTGTGTCATATGGAATCTCGCTTTGGTCTGTTTAGAAACAATGTTAGTTTCGGTGCAAGATATGTGGATGGTTTGCGCCTAATGCACCATAGTCTAAGAAACCATTTTGGAAGCACCTGTTGGTACTTCGGTGAAGAGGCTCAAGTGGAAGCTCAGTTTGATCTGTTTGGAGATAGTGCTTATCTTGATGCAAGATAGCTGCATGGTCTGCATGGAACGTACCATATGCTTAGAAATTGATTTGGACATACCCGATAGAACTCCTTGATGACGTGTGTCATATGGAATCTCGCTTTGGTGTGCTTAGAGACAGTATTACTTTCGGTGCAAGATATGTGCATGGTTTGCGCCTAATGCACCAAAGTCTAAGAAACCATTTTGGAAGCATGTGTTGGTACTCCTAGGTGAAGATGCTCAAGTGGAGGCTCGGTTCGGTCTGTTTAGAGATAGTTCTAATCTTGAGGCAAGATAGGTGCACAATTTGCATGGAACATACCATATGCTCAAGTGAAAGCTCAGTTTTATATGTTTGGAGATAGTGCTAATCTTGATGCAAGATAGATGCACGGTTTGCATGGAACATACGATATGGTCAGAAATCAATTAGGATGCACCTGATATAACTCCTTGATGATGTGTGTCATATGGAATCTTGCTTCGGTTCGTTTAGAGACTGTTAGTTTTGGTAGAAGATATGTGCACGATTTACGCCTAATGCACCATAGGCTAAGAAACCATTTTAGACGCATCCGATGGAACTCGTAGTTGAAGAGTGATGAGGACATCCCTAGCATTCATTCATCTTCAAATGAAACTCCACTTGATATAAGTGGTCCAATTACAAGAAGTAGAGCTAAACAATTGGAGAAGGAAATTCATTCTCAGGTGAACGCTAACCTTATGTTTAATAATCAGTTTATGTTGAATGATCCAATACTTTTGAGTTCTTGTTTCAATGTCCTTAGGAATGATGGAGGGTATGAACCAGCATGGGATGAAGATGGATTCAAGCCTTTGGACATCTGAACCAAGAAGCCTATCGTGTGCATAAATAAAATGGTGGTTCATTACTTCTGCATGAGAAGGCAACCAGAAGCTAGATGGCTGACCCATGGTACAAATTCCAAGCATCACCACGGACAGAATACAAGGAGTTACGTGGCATTCTACAGATGGATGAAAGCATCTTTAAGTCTATGTTGCAGCCCATCAAACGGTTCATTATTTAGACTTCCCAATAAAGAGTTATGCTCATTTTAGTAACTGCTGCCAGAAGCTGAGAAGACGCGCGAACCAGCCACGAAATCCACTAGTGGATGTGCATGCTGTCATGTATTCAAAGCTGAACGCCCCTATCTATATATATCTCTTGTACTAGACAATGAAAGGACACATCTTGCTTGGTTAAAATTCAGAATACACAAACTCGTGGAGTTTTGTTTATGCGTGAGTCTTGAGAGGCTTGCAAAACTTGTTCTTTCGATTCCTGAGGGAGTTGTAGAATGCCGAACTGCGGTTCATCCAGTTTGTGCCTTCACGTCTATACGGCGTGATTGCGTGGGCTGTTCGTCGGTACGTGGAAGGGTGATTGTCTCGGTAGTTCGTCGCGTGGACAGCCTCGCGGTGCACTGCCTCTTCACCAGGTCATGCAGCGACAAGTTATCAAGTTCGCGAATCCTACGAGAAGATCGGGCCACAACGACTTGTCTCACGCTATCCCTAGGTGTGAGCATATCATCTGGTACCAAAGCCTTCGTTTCCTCGGTAGGATTGTTCTTGATTTTGGTAGGATAGAGTTTAAATACCTACTGTCCACTGAGAGCCAAAAAGAAAACCTACAGCCCAAATTCATATGTGCTACTGATTTTGTAGTTTGCTTTATCGAGTTTTAATCCTTTAATATTTGTCTAGTTGCTGAATTTTTCTTTTCCACATTGTTCTAGTTATTTTCTTTGTTCTAATCATCAAATTGCTTGCTGCATGTACCCATCCATCCCACCCTTGATCTGATCATCATTGCTTGCTGCGTATATATAAACAAAAAAAAATACCCACCCATCCCACCCTTGTTTTCTAACCGCCACATATTCCCCACCGCAGTTTCTTGTTTTTGTGCTGCACCATCCATCTTAGTGATCCCCTTTAGTTGAAAGTTGTGCTGCGTTTGACACAGAGGTTAAAAGAAAAGATGTCTATGGGTCAAAAGGACTGAAAACGAGTTTTTGTTCCAAAAAAAAAGAGAAAAAAAAAGAAAAGCAAGAAAAAAAAAAGAAAAGAAAAACAAAAAGAGAACTGTGTGCAGCACACCAAAAAGGGGTTTGGGCAGCAACAAGTTTTCGGTTGGTGCAAATTGGTGATCATCTATCCACTTACTACATCTCATTCCTTTCTTTGTGCATCCTTTCCTTTATATTCAGCAACTTAGACTTCTGTTCTTGGATTATTATTTGGTTTTGCATCACTACATTTCAGTGCATTCCACTAACATATTACCCCACCAAGCTCCACTTAAAGCACCGTGAGTTGTTGCACCGTCGTCGCTGTTACAATCACTCTTCCCTACAGATCGCAGCCCCGGTTCTTGCTCTTTTCAGGGAGAGAAAGAACTTGTTTTGTAAGTGGTGAGGGAGTGATTCCACATATATATTGTCCTTTTTTTTCCTCTACTAACATGGCAGGACGTGGAGATGGTGCCGCTGTTTCGGTGGAGGAATTTCAGGAGTTGCGTACACAAATGAATGATTTGGTGCAGCAGCTCCAAACTCTCCAATTGAACATACCACATCGAGAACCGCCACCAAATGAGGATGATGATATTGACGAGGAGGATGAGCCACCGCGTCGTCCCGCTGGTCGTGGACGTGGCGGGCGTGGTCATGGTCTTCTTAATTTTGGTCGTGCTCGGCGCATTCCTGTTCGAGGTGGACGAGATTATGATGGTGATGATGATATGTTGTCTGACATGGATGATCATCGCCATGGTGGCCATCGTGGTTATCGTGACCGCCACCGTCGCCTTGATGATGATGGTTTAAGCAAAGTGAAAGTGTCTATTCCAAAATTTAATGGAAAAGAAAGTGCTGATGATTATTTTGAGTGGGAGACTAAGGTTGAACAGATCTTTGATTTGTATCCTTATCCTCCTGTCAAGAAAGCAAAGCTTGCTGCAATTGAGTTTTCAGGCTATGCAATCACTTGGTGGAATCAAGTGTGTACTGAACTCCGACGCGCTGGACATGATCGTATTACTTGGGAAGACATGAAGAGGGAAATGCGACGTCGTTTTGTTCCTGCATATTACTCTCGTGATCTACATTTGAAGCTAAAACGTCTTGTGCAAGGTACTCGTACTGTTGATGAATATTTTCAAGAATTGGAAATGTGTTTACTTCGTACAGGGATAACTGAAGATGAGGAATCCACAATGGCTCGATTTCTGGTTGGCCTCAATAAGCCCATTGCTGATAAAGTGGATATGACAAACTACACATGTCTCACTGAGTTGGTACATTTTGCAAAAAGGGCAGAACGACAACTTGCTGGATCTTATAAAGATTGTGCTTCATTTTCGGCTCATAATAGTGCTACTTCATGGCGCCAGTCACAGCAGCACGGGTCAGGGGTGCACACACCTACAGCTCGTGCAACTTCTTCCAAACATTTTGATTCCAAAGGCAAAGCTGTAAGCTCTACTCAGTCCAGCTCCTCTGCTACTGCAGCCCCAAGGCATACAAGCAAGATTGAGTGTTTTAAGTGTGGTGGTCATGGGCATAAGCAAGTTGAATGTCCCAATCGTCGTACGATTATTGCCCTTGCTGATGGTTCATATGATTCACAAAGTGAAGAGGAGGACGAGTTTCACAATGTCTTTGCAGATCATACTCTTGACACTTGTGAGTATTCAGCTGAGGATGGTACTTTTGAGCTAGGTCTGAATTGTTTAGCTATTCAACCTATTCTAACTTTTGCTCCCAGTGACATGATAGAAGATGTTATTTCTCCATATTCTAATGAGATTACTAGTGCTGATTTTGATGAGTTGCTTGCTGATTTTCCTGATTTGGAGCCTTCTAAAATGAATAGATCATCTCCTTATTTGGTGGTTAGAAGAGTTCTTTCCACTCAGTTTGTTGCTGCTGAACAAGGACAACGTCATAATTTGTTTCAGTCCCGATGCAAAGTGAAAGGTCAAGTGTGTCGTTTCATCATAGATGGTGGGAGCTGCAATAATATTGTTAGTGCCTTGCTTGTTGAGAAGCTTGGCCTACCAACACGCCGCCATCCACACCCTTACCATATGCAGTGGCTGAATAATTCAGGGACAGTGAAGGTCTCATCCATGGTTCGTTTGTCTTTCTCCATTGGTGACTATCATGGTGAGGTTGATTGTGATATTGTACCCATGCAAGCATGCCATTTGATGTTGGGTCGTCCATGGCAGTTTGATGTGGATTCGGTGCACTTTGGGCGGTCTAACAAGTATACTTTCATCCACAACGACAAGGATGTGGTTCTTGTTCCATTATCTCCAGAAGAGATCTATGCTTCAGATGTGGCTCGCATGAAAAAAGAAGAATCTGACAAAAGAAAATTGAGTGAGGCTGCCAACACTAGTAAGGGAGAGACTTCTAACCAATCTAGCCACATAAAGCCTCTTTCCACTACAAAACAACACCACCAAAATGAGTGCTTATTTGTGAGCAGGAGTGATTTGAGAGAAGTGAGGAACACCACAGCCCCATTCTTTGTGCTCTTGCACAAGGAGGTCCTACTTTCAACTAACGATTTACCTTCATCGCTGCCTAGTGCTGTTCTTGATCTCTTACAGGACTTTGAAGATGTTTTTCCTGATGAGGTACCAGCTGGCCTTCCTCCACTCCGTGGTATTGAGCATCAAATCGATTTGGTACCTGGAGCTTCTCTTCCCAATCGTCCAGCCTACCGTGCTAATCCTGAAGAAACCAAAGAAATTCAGCGACAGGTAAAAGAGCTTTTGGACAAAGGGTATGTTCGTGAATCTCTATCACCTTGTGCTGTTCCAGTACTTTTGGTCCCTAAGAAAGATGGATCTTGGCGCATGTGTGTCGATTGTCGTGCCATTAATGCTATAACTGTACGATATCGCCATCCCATTCCTAGGCTTGATGACATGTTAGATGAATTGAGCGGCTCAACTATTTTCACCAAGATTGATTTACGCAGTGGCTATCACCAAATTCGCATGAAAATTGGTGATGAATGGAAGACAGCATTTACAACCAAATTTGGCTTGTATGAATGGCTTGTGATGCCCTTTGGCTTGACAAATGCTCCTTCAACTTTTATGCGCTTAATGAATCATGTTTTACGAGCTTTCATTGGCAAGTTTGTAGTTGTTTATTTTGATGATATTCTGATCTATAGCAAATCATTTGATGAACATCTTGATCATATCCATCAAGTACTTGCTGTTTTGAGGGAAGAGAAATTGTATGCCAACATTGCTAAGTGCACATTTTGCACAGATCGTGTTGTTTTTCTTGGTTTTGTTGTGACTGCAGATGGCATCCAGGTTGATGAAGAGAAGGTTAAGGCAATAAAGGATTGGCCTACTCCTACAAATGTGAGCCAAATTCGAAGTTTCCATGGTCTTGCAGGTTTCTATCGACGATTTGTTAAAGATTTCAGCACGATCGCTGCACCACTTAACAACTTGACAAAGAAGGATGTTCCATTCAAATGGGGAGATGACCAAGAGCAAGCCTTTGTAGAGTTAAAAAGAAAGCTTTGTGAAGCACCACTGCTGCAGCTACCTAACTTCGGTAAGACTTTTGAGATTGAATGTGATGCAAGTGGTATTGGCATTGGAGGTGTGCTACTTCAAGAAGGTAAACCTATTGCCTACTTTTCTGAAAAGTTAAATGGTCCACATCTGAATTATTCTGTCTATGATAAAGAGCTTTATGCCTTAGTTCAAGTTTTGGAAGTTTGGCAACATTATTTGTTACCTAAAGAATTTGTCATCCATTCTGATCATGAAGCTTTGAAATATTTAAAAAGTCAAGGCAAACTGAATCGTAGACATGCTAAATGGATCGAGTTCATAGAAACATTTCCATATGTTGTTAAACATAAGCGTGGTAAAGATAACATTGTTGCAGATGCTTTGTCAAGAAGGTGTGGTTTGGTTACACAATTAGATACAAAAGTGCTTGGTTTGGAATCCATTAAAACACTCTATGCAACTGATTCTGATTTTAAAGAACCTTTCTCTCATTGCATTGCTGGAAAAGGCTTGGACAAGTATTATGTACATGATGATTTTTTATTTCGAACTAACAAACTATGCATTCCAGCCTGCTCGATTCGTCAAGTTCTTTTACAGGAAGCACATGCTGGTGGCTTAGCTGGTCATTTGGGCATCAAAAAGACATTGGACATGCTCTCTGATCATTTCTTTTGGCCACATATGCGACGTGATGTTCAACGACATGTCGAGCGCTGCATAATCTGCTTGAAAGCTAAGTCCCGCCTTAATCCCCATGGTCTCTATACTCCATTACCAATCCCAACTGTACCTTGGGAAGATATATCCATGGATTTTATTCTGGGATTACCAAGGTCTCAGAGGGGGAGGGACTCTATCTTCGTTATTGTTGATCGCTTCTCAAAAATGGCACATTTTATTCCATGTCACAAGAGCGATGATGCTTCACACGTTGCTGATTTGTTTTTCAGGGAGATTGTTCGTTTACATGGAGTGCCAAAGACCGTTTCAGACCGAGATACAAAATTCCTGAGCTATTTTTGGAAGACATTATGGGCTAAACTTGGCACGAAGTTGTTATTTTCCACCACTTGTCACCCACAAACGGATGGGCAAACTGAAGTTGTCAACCATACCCTGTCCACCATGCTGCGTGCCGTGCTAAAAAAGAATTTGAAGCAGTGGGAAGAATGTCTTCCACATGTCGAATTTGCTTATAATAGGGCACTACATTCCACAACAAATTTTTGTCCATTTGAAATTGTTTATGGTTTTAAGCCACATACTCCCATGGATCTTTTGCCTTTACCATTACAGGAACAAGTTAACTTGGATGCAGCGAAGAGATCCAACTTTATCAAGAAGCTACATGATGAGACAAGAAGAAATATTGAGAAGAAATCAGCACAATATGCAAAGCAAGCGAACAAAGGTAAGAAGAAGGTTACATTTCAGCCCGGTGACCTCGTGTGGTTGCATCTACGCAAGGATCGATTTCCCCAACAACGTAAGAGTAAGTTATCACCTAGAGGTGATGGTCCATTCAAGGTTCTAAAAAAGATAAATGATAATGCATACAAAATTGAGCTGCCACCTGAATATTCCAATGTTAGTCCAACATTCAATGTCAAAGACTTGCTTCCATTTGTTGGTGAGCCTGAGTCGAGGACGACTCCTTCTCAAGAGGGGGAGGCTGATGAGGATATCCCTAGCATTCATTCATCTTCAAATGAAACTCCACTTGATATAAGTGGTCCAATTACAAGAAGTAGAGCTAAACAATTGGAGAAGGAAATTCATTCTCAGGTGAACGCTAACCTTATGTTTAATAATCAGTTTATGTTGAATGATCCTATACTTTTGAGTTCTTGTTTCAATGTCCTTAGGAATGATGGAGGGTATGAACCAGCATGGGATGAAGATGGATTCAAGCCTTTGGACATCTGAACCAAGAAGCCTATCGTGTGCATAAATAAAATGGTGGTTCATTACTTCTGCATGAGAAGGCAACCAGAAGCTAGATGGCTGACCCATGGTACAAATTCCAAGCATCACCACGGACAGAATACAAGGAGTTACGTGGCATTCTACAGATGGATGAAAGCATCTTTAAGTCTATGTTGCAGCCCATCAAACGGTTCATTATTTAGACTTCCCAATAAAGAGTTATGCTCATTTTAGTAACTGCTGCCAGAAGCTGAGAAGACGCGCGAACCAGCCACGAAATCCACTAGTGGATGTGCATGCTGTCATGTATTCAAAGCTGAACGCCCCTATCTATATATATCTCTTGTACTAGACAATGAAAGGACACATCTTGCTTGGTTAAAATTCAGAATACACAAACTCGTGGAGTTTTGTTTATGCGTGAGTCTTGAGAGGCTTGCAAAACTTGTTCTTTCGATTCCTGAGGGAGTTGTAGAACGCCGAACTGCGGTTCATCCAC
Source organism: Sorghum bicolor (assembly GCF_000003195.3). Classification (NCBI taxonomy): domain Eukaryota; kingdom Viridiplantae; phylum Streptophyta; class Magnoliopsida; order Poales; family Poaceae; genus Sorghum; species Sorghum bicolor. The sequence goes on from NC_012874.2 coordinate 47,597,451, forward strand.
TTTGTGCCTTCACGTCTATACGGCGTGATTGCGTGGGCTGTTCGTCGGTACGTGGAAGGGTGATTGTCTCGGTAGTTCGTCGCGTGGACAGCCTCGCGGTGCACTGCCTCTTCACCAGGTCACGCAGCGACAAGTTATCAAGTTCGCGAATCCTACGAGAAGATCGGGCCACAACGACTTGTCTCACGCTATCCCTAGGCGTGAGCATATCACTAACAGTCTCTAAATGAACCGAAGCAAGATTCCATATGACACACATCATCAAGGAGTTATATCAGGTGCGTCCAAATTGATGTCTGAGCATATCGTATGTTCCATGCAAACCGTGCATCTATCTTGCATCAAGATTAGCACTATCTCCAAACAGACCAAACAGAGCTTTCACTTTAGCCCTTCGACCTAGGAGTACCATCGGGTGCGTCCCAAACGGTTTTTTATCCTATGGTGCATTAGGTGGAAACCGTGCACCTATCTTGCATTGAAACTAACACTATCTCTAAATGGACCGAAGTGAGATTCCATACGACACATGTCATATAGCAGTTCCATCTGGTGCGTCCAAATTGAATTCTAAGCATATGGTATGTTCCATGCAAATCGTGCACCTATCTTGCATCAAGATTAGCACTATCTCTAAACCGACCAAACCGAGCCTCCACTTGAGCCTCTTCACCTAGGAGTACCAACAGGTGCTTCCAAAATGGTTTCTTAGACTTTGGTGCATTAGGCGCAAACCGTGCACATATCTTGCACCGAAACTAATACTATCTCTAAGCACACCAAAGCGAGATTCCATATGACACATGTCATCAAAGAGTACTATCGGGTGTGTCCAAATTAATCTCTAATCATATGGTACGTTCCATGCAGACCATGCATCTATCTTGCATCAAGATTAGCACTATCTCCAAATAGATCGAACCGAGCATCCACTTGAGCCCCTTCACCTAGGAGTACCAACAAGTGCGTCTAAAATGGTTTCTTAGACTATGGTGCATTAGGTGCAAACTT
>NC_012874.2:47598561-47614583 GCF_000003195.3 Sorghum bicolor
GGAGGCAATTAGAATATTATTAGCCTATGCTTGTGCCCACAACATCAAGCTCTATCAAATGGACGTGAAAGAGTGCATTTCTCAATGGATACATAAATGAGTTGGTTTATGTTGAACAACCTCCCGGTTTTGAAGATGACATGAAACCCAACCATGTTTACAAGCTCAAGAAAGCATTATATGGTTTGAAGCAAGCACCTAGAGCATGGTATGAGAGATTGAGAGATTTTCTTCTCTCTAAAGGGTTCAAGATGGGAAAGGTTGACACTACCCTCTTCACCAAGAAGCTAGGCAATGACTTGTTTGTGTTGCAAATCTATGTTGATAATATCATCTTTGGATCAACCAATCAAGACTTTTGTGAAGAATTTGGAAGAATGATGGCAAATGAGTTTGAGATGTCCATGATTGGAGAGCTTAGTTACTTCATTGGTCTTCAAATCAAGCAAATGAAGAATGGCACTTTTGTAAGTCAAGGAAAGTACATCAAGGACATGATCAAGAAGTTTGGATTGCAAGAAGCTAAACCAATGAGCACACCTATGGGCACAAATGATCAATTAGGTAATGATGCAACTGGCAACATGGTAGATCAAAAGCTTTATCGGTCCATGAGTGGGAGTTTGCTCTATGTCACCGCATCAAGGCCGGATGTGATGTTTAGTGTGTGCAAATGTGCAAGATACCAAGCTTCACCTAGAGAAAGTCACTTGAAGGCAACCAAAAGAATATTAAGGTATCTCAAGGGCACTCATGATGTTGGATTATGGTATCCCAAGGGGTCTAACTTTGAGTTGATTAGATATTCGGACTCCGACTATGGTGGATGCAAGATTGATAGAATGAGCACAAGTGGCACTTGTCAATTGCTAGGAAGGTCTCTAGTTTCATGGTCATCAAAGAAACAAAATAGTGTTGCACTATCAACCGCCGAGGCCGAATACATTAGTGTCGGTAGTTGTTGTGCACAATTGCTTTGGATGAAAGCTACTTTGAATGACTTTGGAATCAAATTCAAGAATGTGCCTTTGCTATGTGACAATTTGAGTGCAATCAAGATGACACAAAATCTGGTTCAACATTCAAGAACCAAGCACATTGACATAAGGCATCATTTTATAAGAGATCATCAACAAAAGGGTGATATTAGCATTGAAAGCATTGGCACCGAAGATCAACTAGCCGACATCTTCACAAAGCCACTTGATGAGAAGAGATTTTGCAAGTTGAGGAATGAATTGAACATACTTGACTTCTCCAACTTGAGATGAGTGCACCCCCACATTTATATATGACATGCATCTCCTCCAACAAAGCAAGGTAAAGTTGGTTGACATAGCACTCATACTTTGCTAAGGACATGATTAGAACATATAGACATGTTTGCATGACAAATAGGCTCATTCATGAAATTCAAAAGATTTTGATGTATGTATGGTACCACTATTGCTTTTATGTTTGATTGATCTAGTGGTAGCATATGACATGTTGGTGAGCTTGCAAGCCTAGTGTTGAATCTAGAATATGAGCTTATGATGTGTAATTCAACATGGTCAAGATAAAGATGGTGTGGTTGTGAGAAACAAAGCAAGATTAGTAGCACAAGGCTACACTCAAGTGGAAGGTCTTGACTTTGGAGAAACGTATGCACCGGTTGCAAGATTGGAGGCAATTAGAATATTATTAGCCTATGCTTGTGCCCACAACATCAAGCTCTATCAAATGGATGTGAAGAGTGCATTTCTCAATGGATACATAAATGAGTTGGTTTATGTTGAACAACCTCCCGGTTTTGAAGATGACATGAAACCCAACCATGTTTACAAGCTCAAGAAAGCATTATATGGTTTGAAGCAAGCACCTAGAGCATGGTATGAGAGAATTAAGTGCATATTTTCTATTGCGCCGATGGGAAATTTGGAGAAGTCGCGGGAGTGCTTTCTCACTGAGAAACACTCACCGGACGCTGAGTGCGGAGGCACCAGACGCTGGCCTCAGCGTCCGGTGTGCTTCACCCTGCTAGGGTTAAGCACCGGACGCATTCTGAGAGCGTCCGGTGGTTAGCGTCCGGTGTGCAGGTCTTTTGCAACCCACTCTGCGCATGGGTCCGGTGAGCACCGGACACTACCGGTGCTTAGCGTCCGGTGACCCGCAGATTCGCAGAACTCTCTGCGCATGAGTCCGGTGTGCACCGGACGCGTCCGGTGTGGACCTGCGGAGTGTCCGGTGATCCGCAGGTGACCGTTAGGATCTGACACGCGAGATTCAGGACGGTCACGTGGCCAACTCCAGTGCACCGGACGCAGGGAGTCGAGCGTTCGGTGCTCACTTAGTAGCGTCCGGTGCCCCCGATTTCAGCCCAGTGAAAACAGCTAACGGCTAGTTTCTTTGAGGGGCTTATAAATAGAAGGTGGCCGGCTTTGGGAGGTTCTCTCTTGCACATTTGATTACTTGAGGCATACATTGAGCTAGAGAACACTCCCTCCACTCATCTCGTTGCTTGTTTGCTAATTCTAGTGAGATTGAGTGAGATTCAAGTGCATTGCTTTGAGAGTTGCATTTAGTGGCACTTGATTCTTGAGTTTGCTGCGGATTTCTTGTTACTCTTGGGTGTTTCCCAACGCCCTAGACGGTTCTTGAGCCTTCCCCGCGGGAGATCGCAATTGGCTACTCTAGTGGATTGCTCGTGGCTTGGAGGATCCCCATCTTGTGAATGGATGTGCGGCACCTGCTGAGGGTTTGGCTTTGAATTGCCAATTAGCTCGTGATGTGAACCTCGGTAAAAAATCTTGTGTCATCTCTTGCCGAGGTCTCTCTTGTGATTGTGTATGTGATTGATTGGATATATCTCTTCTCTACAACGTCGGTATAACAATCACTCTCCTCTCTTTACATGCTTGCCTACCTTGTTAGTTTAGCTTATGTAGCTTAATTCTTGATAGTTTAGAGTTGTTGTGTAGCCTTCTCTAGTTGTTGTGTTTTAGTGTTTAGCCTTCTTGCTAGACTTGTATAGGTGGCTTGCATAGCTTAGTTGTGCAAGTGCTAGAATAGCTTCACCACTTATTTTACTAACTCACTTGTTTAGTAAAGTTTGTAGAGTTTTTAAATAGGCTATTCACCCCCCTCTAGCCTTTTGGACCTTTCAAGGGGCTCAAGTGGATGCTCGGTTCGGTCTGTTTGGAGATAGTGCTACTCTTGGTGCAAGATAGGTGCACTGTTTGCATGGAACATACCAAATGCTTGGAAATCAATCTGGACGCACATGATGAAACTCCTAGATGACGTGTGTCATAAGAAATCTTGTTTCGGTCTATTTGGAGACAGTGTTAGTTTCGATGCAAGATAGGTGCAAGGTTTGCACATAATGCAGCATAGGCTAAGAAACCATTTTGGACGCACCCGATGGTACTCCTATGTAAAAGGCTCAAGTGAAAGCTCAGTTTGGTCTATTTGGAGATAATGCTAATCTTGATGCAACATAGATGCACGGTCTTCATGGAATGTACCATATGTTTAGAAATTGTTTTGGACACACCCGTTAGAACTCCTTGATGACGTGTGTCATATGGAATCTCGCTTTGGTGTGCTGAGAGACAATATTAATTTCGGTGCAAGATATGTACACAGTTTGCGCCTAATGCACCAAAGTCTAAGAAACATTTTTGGAAGCACTTGTTGGTACTCCTAGGTGAAGAGGCACAAGTGGAGGCTCGGTTCGGTCTGTTTAGAGATAGTGCTAATCTTGAGGCAAGATAGGTGCACAATTTGCATGGAACATACCATATGCTCAGAAATCAATTTGGACGCACCAAATGGAACTCCTAGATGACATGTGTCATATGGAATCTCACTTCGGTCCGTTTAGAGACAGTGTTAGTTTCGGTGCAAGATAGGTGCACGGTTTGCACCTAATGCACCATAGGATAAGAAACCATTTTGGACGCACCCGATGGTACTCCTAGGTCAAGGGGCTCATGTGAAAGCTCGGTTTGTTCTGTTTGGAGATAGTGCTAATCTTGATGCAAGATAGATGCACGGTTTGCATGGAACATATGATATGCTCACAAATCAATTAGGGCGCACCTGATATAACTCCTTGATGATTTGTGTCATATGGAATCTTGCTTCGGTTCGTTTAGAGACAGTGTTAGTTTTGGTAGAAGATATGTGCACAGTTTACGCCTAATGCAGCATAGGCTAAGAAACCATTTTAGACGCACCCGATGGTGCTCGTAGTTGAAGAGGCTCAAGTGGAGGCTCGATTTGGTCTGTTCGGATATAGTGCTAATCTTGATGCAAGATAGTTGCACAGTTTGCATGGAACGTACCATATGTTAAGAAATCAATTTGGATCCACCCAATGGAACTCCTAGATGACGTGTGTCATATGGAATTTCGCTTCGGTCTGTTTGGAGACAATGTTAGTTTCGGTGCAAGATAAATGCATAGTTTGTGCCTAATGCACCATACTCTAAGAAACCATTTTTGACGCACCTGTTTTTACTCCTAGATGAAGAGGCTCAAGTGGAAGCTCGGTTCGGTCTGTTTGGAGATAGTGCTAATCTTGATGCAAGATAGGTGCACGGTTTGCATGGAACATACATATGCTTGGAAATCAATTTGGATGCACCCGATGGAACTCCGTGATGACGTGTGCCATATGGAATCTCGCTTTGGTCTATTTAGAAATAGTGTTAGTTTGGATGCAAGATATGTGCATGGTTTGCGCCTAATGCACCATAGTCTAAGAAACCATTTTGGAAGCACCTGTTTGTACTTCGGTGAAGAGGCTCAAGTGGAAGCTCGGTTTGATCTGTTTGGAGATAGTGCTAATCTTGATGCAATATAGGTGCATGATTTGCAAGGAACATACCATATGCTTAGAAATCAATTTGGACGCACCCAATGGAACTCCTAGATGACGTGTGTCATATGAAATCTTGCTTCGGTCCATTTGTAGACATTGTAAGTTTTAATGCAAGATAGGTGCACAGTTTGCGCCTAATGCACCATAGTCTAAGAAACCATTTTGGACGCACTATTTGGTACTCCTGGGTGAAGAGGCTCAAGTGGAAGCTTGGTTCGGTCAATTTGGAGATAGTGCTAATCCTTATGCAAGGTAGGTTGATGGTTTGCATGGAACATATCATATGCTTGGAAATTAATTTGGATGCACCCGATGGAACTCCTTGATGACGTGTGTCATATGGAATCTCGCTTCGGTCCATTGGAGACATTGTTAGGTTCGGTGCAAGATAGGTGCACAGTTTGCACCTAATACACCATAGTCTAAGAAACCTTTTTGGAAGCACCTGTTGGTACTCCTAGGTGAAGAGGCTCTAGTGGAGGCTCAGTTTGGTCTGTTTAGAGATAGTTCCAATCTTGATGCAAGATAGTTGCACAGTTTGCATGGAACGTACCATATGTTAAGAAATCAATTTGGATCCACCCAATGGAACTCCTAGATGACGTGTGTCATATGGAATCTCGCTTCGGTCTGTTTGGAGACAATGTTAGTTTCGGTGCAAGATAGGTGCATAGTTTGTGCCTAATGCACCAAAGTCTAAGAAACCATTTTTGACGCACCTGTTTGTACTCCTAGATGAAGAGGCTCAAGTGGAAGCTTGGTTCGGTCTGTTTGGAGATAGTGCTAATCTTGATGCAAGATAGGTGCACGGTTTGCATGGAACATACAATATGCTTGGAAATCAATGTGGATGCACCCAATGGAACTCCTTGATGACGTGTGTCATATGGAATCTGGCTTTGGTCTGTTTAGAAATAGTGTTAGTTTCGGTGCAAGATATGTGCATGGTTTGCGCCTAATGCACCATAATCTAAGAAACCATTTTGGAAGCACATGTTGGTGCTTCGGTGAAGAGGCTCAAGTGGAAGCTCGGTTTGATCTGTTTGGAGATAGTGCTAATCTTGATGCAAGATAGGTGCATGATTTGCAAGGAACCTACCATATGCTTAGAAATCAATTTGGACGCACCCAATGGAACTTCTAGATGACGTGTGTCATACGGAATGTTGCTTCGGTCCGTTTAGAGACAGTGTTAGTTTCAGTGCAAGATAGATGCACGGTTTGCACCTACTACACCACAGGATAAGAAACCATTTTGGACGCACCCGATGGTGCTCCTAGGTCAAGGGGCTCAAGTGAAAGCTCGGTTTGGTCTGCTTGGAGATAGTGCTAATCTTGATGCATGATAGATGCACGGTTTGCATGGAACATACGATATGCTTAGAAATCAATTTGGACGCACCTCACATAACGCCTTGATGATGAGTGTCATATGGAATCTTGCTTAGGTTTGTTTAGAGATAGTGTTAGTATTGGTAGAAGATATGTGCACGATTTACGCCTAATGCACCATAGGCTAAGAAACCATTTTAGACGCATCCGATGGTACTCGTAGTTGAAGAGGCTCAAGTGGAGGCTCGATTTGGACTCTTCGTATATAGTGCTAATCTTAATGCAAGATAGTTGCAAAGTTTGCATGGAACGTACCATATGTTAAGAAATCAATTTAGACGCACCCAATGGAACTCCTAGATGACGTGTGTCATATGGAATCTCGCTTCGGTTTGTTTAGAGATAATGTTAGTTTTGGTACACGATAAATGCACAGTTTGTGCCTAAAGCACCATACTCTAAGAAACCATTTTTGACGCACCTGTTTGTACTCCTAGATGAAGAGGCTCAAGTGAAAGCTCGGTTCGGTCTGTTTGGAGATAGTGCTAATCTTGATGCAAGATAGGTGCACGGTTTGCATGGAACATACCATATGCTTGGAAATCGATTTGGATGCACCCGATGGAACTCCTTGATGACGTGTGTCATATGGAATCTCGCTTTGGTCTGTTTAGAAATAGTGTTAGTTTCGATGCAAGATATGTGCATGGTTTGCGCCTAATGCACCATAGTCTAAGAAACCATTTTGGAAGCACCTGTTGGTACTTCGGTGAAGAGGCTCAAGTGGAAGCTCGGTTTGATCTGTTTGGAGATAGTGCTAATCTTGATGCAAGATAGGTGCATGATTTGCAAGGAACATACCATATGCATAGAAATCAATTTGGACGCACCCAATAGAACTCCTAGATGACGTGTGTCAGATGAAATCTTGCTTCGGTCCGTTTGTAGACATTGTAAGTTTTAATGCAAGATAGGTGCACAATTTGCGCCTAATGCACCATAGTCTAAGAAACCATTTTGGACGCACTATTTGGTACTCCTGGGTGAAGAGGCTCAAGTGGAAGCTTGGTTTGGTCAATTTGGAGATAGTGCTAATCCTTATGCAAGGTAGGTTGATGGTTTGCATGGAACATACCATATGCTTGGAAATCAATTTGGATGCACCTGATGGAACTCCTTGATGACTTGTGTCATATGGAATCTCGCTTCGGTCCATTTGGAGACATTGTTGGTTTCGGTGCAAGATAGGTGCACAGTTTGCACCTAATACACCATAGTCTAAGAAACCATTTTGGACGCACTTGTTGGTACTCCTAGGTGAAGGGGCTCAATTGGATGCTCGGTTCGGTCTGTTTGGAAATAGTGCTAATCTTGATGCAAGATACATGCACGGTTTGCATGGAACATACCAAATGCTTGGAAATCAATCTCGACACACATGGTGGAACTCCTAGATGACGTGTGTTATGCGAAATCTTGCTTCGATCTGTTTGGAGACAGTGTTGGTTTTAGTGCAAGATATGTGCAAGGTTTGCACATAATGCAGCATAGGCTAAGAAACCATTTTGGACGCACCCGATGGTATTCTTAGGTAAAAGGCTCAAGTGAAAGCTCGGTTTGGTCTATTTGGAGATAGTGCTAATCTTGATGCAAGATAGATGCACGGTCTGCATGGAACGTACCATATGCTTAGAAATTAATTTGGACACACCCGATAGAACTCCTTGATGACGTGTGTCATATGGAATCTCGCTATGGTGTGCTTAGAGATAGTATTAGTTTCGGTGGAAGATATGTGCACGGTTTGCGCCTAATGCACCAAAGTCTAAGAAACCATTTTGGACGCACCCGATGGTATTCATAGGTAAAAGGCTCAAGTGAAAGCTCGGTTTGGTCTATTTGGAGATAGTGCTAATCTTGATGCAAGATAGATGCACGGTCTGCATGGAACGTACCATATGCTTAGAAATTAAATTGGACACACCCGATAGAACTCCTTGATGACGTGTGTCATATGGAATCTAGCTTTGGTCTGTTTAGAAATGTGTTAGTTTCGGTGCAAGATATGTGCATGGTTTGCGCCTAGTTCACCAAGGTCTAAGAAACCATTTTGGAAGCACCTGTTGGTAATCCAAGGTGAAGAGGCTCGAGTGGAGGCTCGGTTCGGTCTCTTTAGAGATAGTGCTAATCTTGATGCAATATAGGTGTATGATTTGCATGGAACAAACCATATGCTCAAAAATCAATTTGGACACACCAGATGGAACTCCTAGATGACATATGTCATATGGAATCTCCCTTTGGTCCGTTTAGAGACAGTGTTAGTTTCAGTGGAAGATAGATGCACGGTTTGCACCTAATGCACCATAGGATAAGAAACCATTTTGGACGCACCCGATGGTACTCCTAGGTCAAGGGGCTCAAGTGAAAGCTCGGTTTGGTCTGCTTGGAGATAGTGCTAATCTTGATGCATGATAGATGCACGGTTTGCATGGAACATACGATATGCTTAGAAATCAATTTGGACGCACCTCATATAACGCTTTGATGATGTGTGTCATATGGAATCTTGCTTCGGTTCGTTTAGAGACAGTGTTAGTTTTGGTAGAAGATGTGTGCACGATTTATGCCTAATGCACCATAGGCTAAGAAACCATTTTAGACGCATCCAATGGTACTCGTAGTTGAAGAGGCTCAAGTGGAGGCTCGATTTGGTCTCTTCGTATATAGTGCTAATCTTGATGCAAGATAGTTGCAAAGTTTGCATGGAACATACCATATGTTAAGAAATCAATTTGGACGCACCCAATGGAACTCCTAGATGACGTGTGTCATGGAATCTTGCTTCGTTTGTTTAGAGGTAATGTTAGTTTCGGTGCAAGATAAATGCATAGTTTGTGCCTAATGCACCATACACTAAGAAACCATTTTTGACGCACCTGTTTGTACTCCTAGATGAAGAGGCTCAAGTGGAAGCTCGGTTCGATCTGTTTGGAGATAGTGCTATTCTTGATGCAAAATAGGTGCACGGTTTGCATGGAACATACAATATGCTTGGAAATCCATTCGGATGCACCCGATGGAACTCCTTGATGACGTGTGTCATATGGAATCTCGCTTTGGTCTAATTTGAAACAATGTTAGTTTCGGTGCAAGATATGTGCATGGTTTGCGCCTAATGCACCATAGTCTAAGAAACCATTTTGGAAGCACCTGTTGGTACTTCGGTGAAGAGGCTCAAGTGGAAGCTCGGTTTTTGATCTATTTGGAGATAGTACTAGTCTTGATGCAAGATAGGTGCATGATTTGCAAGGAACATACCATATTCTTAGAAATCAATTTGGACGCACCCAATGGAACTCCTAGATGAAGTGTGTCATATAGAATCTTGCTTCGGTCCGTTCGTAGACATTGTAAGTTTTAGTGCAAGATAGTTGCATAGTTTGTTGCCTAATGCAGCATAGTCTAAGAAACCATTTTGGATGCACTATTTGGTACTCCTTGGTGAAGAGGCTCAAATGGAAGCTTGGTTTCGTTAGTTTCGAGACAGTGCTAATCCTTATGCAAGGTAGTTGCATGGTTTGCATGGAACGTACCATATGCTCAGAAATCAATTTGGACGCACCAGATGGAACTCCTAGATGACATGTGTCATATGGAATCTCACTTTGGTCCGTTTAGAGGCTGTGTTAGTTTCTGTGCAAGATAGGGTCACGGTTTGCACCTAATGCACCATAGGATAAGAAACCATTTTGGACACACCCGATGGTACTCCTAGGTCCAGGGGCTCAATTGAAAGCTCGGTTTGGTCTGTTTGGAGATAGTGCTAATCTTGATGCAAGATAGAAGCACAGTTTCCATGGAACATATGATATGCTCAGAAATCAATTAGGACGCACCTGATATAACTCCTTGATGATGTGTGTCATATGGAATCTTGCTTCGGTTCGTTTAGAGACAGTGTTACTTTTGGTAGAAGATATATGCACGGTTTACGCCTAATGCACCATAGGCTAAGAAACCATTTTAGACGCACCCGATGGACTCGTAGTTGAAGAGGCTCAAGTGGAGGCTCGATTTGGTCTGTTCGGATATTGTGCTAATCTTGATGCAAGATAGTTGCACAGCTTGCATGGAACATACCATATGTTAATAAATCAATTTGGACACACCCAATGGAACTCCTAGATGACGTGTGTCATATGGAATCTCGCTTCAGTCTGTTTGGAGACAATGTTAGTTTCGGTGCAAGATAGGTGCATAGTTTGTGCCTAATGCACCATTGTCTAAGAAACCATTTTGGAAGCACCTGTTGGTACTTCGGTGAAGAGGCTCAAGTGGAAGCTCAGTTTGATCTATTTGGAGATAGTACTAATCTTGATGCAAGATAGGTGCATGATTTGCAAGGAACATACCATATTCTTAGAAATCAATTTGGACGCACCCAATGGAACTCCTAGATGAAGTGTGTCATATAGAATCTTGCTTCGGTCCGTTCGTAGACATTGTAAGTTTTAGTGCAAGATAGTTGCATAGTTTGTTGCCTAATGCAGCATAGTCTAAGAAACCATTTTGGATGCACTATTTGGTACTCCTTGGTGAAGAGGCTCAAATGGAAGCTTGGTTTCGTTAGTTTCGAGACAGTGCTAATCCTTATGCAAGGTAGTTGCATGGTTTGCATGGAACGTACCATATGCTCAGAAATCAATTTGGACGCACCAGATGGAACTCCTAGATGACATGTGTCATATGGAATCTCACTTTGGTCCGTTTAGAGACTGTGTTAGTTTCGGTGCAAGATAGGGTCACGGTTTGCACCTAATGCACCATAGGATAAGAAACCATTTTGGACACACCCGATGGTACTCCTAGGTCCAGGGGCTCAATTGAAAGCTCGGTTTGGTCTGTTTGGAGATAGTGCTAATCTTGATGCAAGATAGAAGCACAGTTTCCATGGAACATATGATGTGCTCAGAAATCAATTAGGACGCACCTGATATAACTCCTTGATGATGTGTGTCATATGGAATCTTGCTTCGGTTCGTTTAGAGACAGTGTTACTTTTGGTAGAAGATATGTGCACGGTTTACGCCTAATGCACCATAGGCTAAGAAACCATTTTAGACGCACCCGATGGACTCGTAGTTGAAGAGGCTCAAGTGGAGGCTCGATTTGGTCTGTTCGGATATTGTGCTAATCTTGATGCAAGATAGTTGCACAGTTTGCATGGAACATACCATATGTTAATAAATCAATTTGGACACACCCAATGGAACTCCTAGATGACGTGTGTCATATGGAATCTCGCTTCAGTCTGTTTGGAGACAATGTTAGTTTCGGTGCAAGATAGGTGCATAGTTTGTGCCTAATGCACCATTGTCTAAGAAACCATTTTGGAAGCACCTGTTGGTACTTCAGTGAAGAGGCTCAAGTGGAAGCTCGGTTTGATCTATTTGGAGATAGTGCTAATCTTGATGCAAGATAGATGCACGGTCTGCATGGAACGTACCATATGCTTAGAAATTAATGTGGACACACCCGATAGAACTCCTTGATGACGTGTGTCATATGGAATCTCGCTATGGTGTGCTTAGAGATAGTGTTAGTTTCGGTGCAAGATATGTGCACGGTTTGCGCCTAATGCACCAAAGTCTAAGAAACCATTTTGGAAGCACCTAATGGTACTCCTAGGTGAAGAGGCTCAAGTGGAGGCTCGGTTCGGTCTGTTTAGAGATAGTGTTAATCTTGATGCAAGATAGGTCCACGGTTTGCATGGAACATACCAAATGTTTGGAAATCAATCTGGACGCACATGATGGAACTCCTAGATGACGTGTGTCATATGAAATCTTGCTTCGGTCTCTTTGGAGACAGTGTTAGTTTCGGTGCAAGATAGGTGCTAGGTTTGCACATAATGCAGCATAGGCTAAGAAACCATTTTGGACGCACCCAATGGTACTCCTAGGTAAAAGGCTCAAGTGAAAGCTTGGTTGGTCTATTTGGAGATAGTGCTAATCTAGATGCAAGATAGATGCACGGTCTGCATGGAAACCATATGCTTAGAAATTAATTTGGACACACCGAATAGAACTCCTTAATGACGTGTGTCATGGAATCTCGCTTTGGAGTGCTTAGAGACAGTATTAGTTTCGGTGCAAGATATGTGCACACTTTGCGCCTAATGCACCAAAGTCTAAGAAACCATTTTGGAAATTGGTACTCCTAGGTGAAGAGGCTCAAGTGGAGGCTCGGTTTGGTCTGTTTAGAGATAGTGCTAATCTTGATGCAAGATAGGTGCATGATTTGCATGGAACCATATGCTCAGCAACCAATTTGGACGCACCAAATGGAACTCCTAGATGACATGTGTCATATGGAATCTCACTTCGATCCGTTTAGAGACTGTTAGTTTCGGTGCAAGATAGGTGCACGGTTTGCACCTAATGCACCATAGGATAAGAAACCATTTTGGACGCACCCGATGGTACTCCTAGGTCAATGGGCTCAAGTGAAAGCTCGGTATGGTCTGTTTGGAGATAGTGCTAATCTTGATGCAAGATAGATGCACGGTTTGCATGGAACATACAATATGCTCAGAATTCAATTAGGACGCACCTGATATAACTCCTTGATGATGTGTGTCATATGGAATCTTGCTTCGGTTCGTTTAGAGACAATGTTGGTTTGGTAGAAGATATGTGCACGGTTTACGCCTAATGCACCATAGGCTAAGAAACCATTTTAGACGCACCCGATGGTACTCGTAGTTGAAGAGGCTCAAGTGGAGGCTTGCTTTGGTCTGTTCAGATATAGTGCTAATCTTGATGCAAGATAGTTGCACAGTTTGCATGGAACGTACCATATGTTAAGAAATAAATTTGGACGCACCCACTGGAACTCCTAGATGACGTGTGTCATATGGAATCGCGCTTCGGTTTGTTTGGAGACAATGTTAGTTTCGGTGCAAGATAGGTGCATAGTTTGTGCCAAATGCACCATAGTCTAAGAAACCATTTTTGACGCACCTGTTTGTACTCCTAGATGAAGAGGCTCAAGTGCAAGCTCAGTTCGGTCTGTTTGGAGATAGTGCTAATCTTGATGCAAGATAGGTGCACGTTTTGCATGGAACATACCATATGCTTGGAAATCAATTTGGATACACCCGATGGAACTCCTTGATGATGTGCGTCATAGGGAATCTCGCTTTGGTCTGTTTAGAAACAGTGTTAGTTTCTGTGCAAGTTATGTGCAAGGTTTGTGCCTAATGCACCATAGTCTAAGAAAACCATTTTGGAAGCACCTCTTGGTACTTCGGTGAAGAGGCTCAAGTGGGAGCTCGGTTTCATCTATTTGGAGATAGTGCTAATCTTGATGCAAGATAGGTACATGATTTGCAAGGAACATACCATATGCTTAGAAATCAATTTGGACGCACCCAATGGAACTCCTCGATGACGTGTGTCATATGGAATCTTGCTTCGGTCCATTAGTAGACATTGTAAGTTTTAGTGCAAGATAGGTGCACAGTTTGCGCCTAATGCACCGTAGTTTAAGAAACCATTTTGGACGAACTATTTGGTACTCATGGGTGAAGAGGCTCAAGTGGAAGCTTGGTTCGGTCAGTTTGGAGATAGTGCTAATCCTTATGCAAGGTAGGTGCATGGTTTGCATGGAACATACCATATGCTTGGAAATCAATTTGGATGCACCCGATGGAACTCCTTGATGACGTGTGTCATATGGAATCTCACTTCGGTCCATTTGGAGACATTGTTAGTTTCGGTGCAAGATATGTGCACAGTTTGCACCTAATGCACCATAGTCTAAGAAACAATTTTGACGCACCTGTTTGTACTCCTAGGTGAAGGGGCTCAAGTGGATGCTTGGTTCGGTCTGTTTGGAGATAGTGCTAATCTTGATGCAAGATAGGTGCACGGTTTGCATGGAACATACCAAATGCTTGCAAATCAATCTGGACGCACATGATAGAACTCCTAGATGATGTGTGTCATACGAAATCTTGATTCGGTCTGTTTGGAGACTGTTAGTTTTGATGCAAGATAGGTGCAAGGTTTGCACATAATGTAGCATAGGCTAAGAAACCATTTTGGATGCACCCGATGGTACTCCTAGGTAAAAGGCTCAAGTGAAAGCACGGTTTGTTCTATTTGGAGATAGTGCTAATCTTGATGCAAGATAGATGCACGATCTGCATGGACCGTACCATATGCTTAGAAATTAATTTGGACACACCCGATACAACTCCTTGATGACGTGTGTCATATGGAATCTCGCTTTGGTGTGCTTAGAGACAGTATTAGTTTCGGTGCAAGATATGTGCATGGTTTGCGTCTAATGCACCAAAGTCTAAGAAACCATTTTGGAAGCACCTGTTGGTACTCCTAGGTGAAGAGGCTCAAGTGGAGGCTCGGTTTGGTCTGTTTAGAGACAGTGCTAATTTTGATGCAAGATAGGTGCACGATTTGCATGGAACATACCATATGCTTACAAATCAATTTGGACGCACTAGATGGAACTCCTAGATGACATGTGTCATACGGAATCTCACTTCGGTCCATTTAGAGACAGTGTTAGTTTTGGTGCAAGATAGGTGCACGGTTTGTCCCTAATGCACCATAGGATAACAAACCATTTTGGACACACCCAATGGTACTCCTAGGTCAAGGGGCTCAAGTGAAAGCTCGATTTGGTCTGTTTGGAGATAGTGCTAATCTTGATGCAAGATAGATGCACGGTTCGCATGGAATAGACGATATGCTTAGAAATCAATTAGGACCAACCTGATATAGCTCCTTGATGATGTGTGTCATTTGGAATCTTGCTTTGGTTCGTTTAGAGATAGTGTTAGTTTTGGTAGAAGATATGTGCACGGTTTACGCCTACTGCACCATAGGCTAAGAAACCATTTTAAACGCACCCGATGGTACTCGTAGTTGAAGAGGCTCAAGTGGAGGCTCGATTTGGTTTGTTCAGATATAGTGCTAATCTTGATGCAAGATAGTTGCACAGTTTGCATGGAACGTACCATATGTTAAGAAATCAATTTGGACGCACCCAAAGGAACTCCTAGATGACGTGTGTCATATGGATTCTCACTTCGGTCTGTTTGGAGACAATGCTAGTTTGGGTGCAAGATAGGTGCATAGTTTGTGCCTAATGCACCATAGTCTAAGAAACCATTTTTGACGCATCTGTTTGTACTCCTAGATGAAGAGGCTCAAGTGGAAGCTCGGTTCGGTCTGTTTGGAGATAGTGCTAATCTTGATGCAAGATAGGTGCACGGTTTGCATGGAACACACCATATGCTTGGAAATCAATGTGGATGCACCTGATGGAACTCCTTGATGACGTGTGTCATATGGAATCTCGCTTTGGTCTGTTTAGAAACAGTGTTAGTTTCGGTGCAAGATATGTGCATGGTTTGTGCCTACTGCACCATAGTCTAAGAAACAATTTTGGAAGCACCTGTTACTACTTCGGTGAAGAGGCTCAAGTGGGAGCTCGGTTTCATCTGTTTGGAGAGAGTGCTAATCTTGATGCAAGATATGTACATGATTTGCAAGGAACATACCATATGCTTAGAAATCAATTTGGACGCACCCAATGGAACTCCTAGATGACATGTGTCATATGGAATCTTGCTTTAGTCTGTTTGTAGATATTGTAAGTTTTACTGCAAGATAGGTGCAAAGTTTGCGCCTAATGCACCATAGTCTAAGAAACCATAGACGCACTATTTGGTACTCCTGGGTGAAGAGGCTCAAGTGGAAGCTTGGTTCGGTCAGTTCGATGATCGAGTTCA
>NC_012874.2:47631533-47658858 GCF_000003195.3 Sorghum bicolor
AAAACCGAAGCAAGATTCCGTATGACACACATCATCAAGGAGTTATATCAGGTGCGTCCTAATTGATTTCTAAGCATATCGTATGTTCCATGCAAACCGTGCATCCATATCAGGTGTGTCCTAATTGATTTCTGAGCATATCGTATGTTCCATGCAAACCGTGCATCTATCTTGCATCAAGATTAGCACTATCTCTAAACAGTTTGCATGCAACACACGATATGCTCAGAAATCAATTAGGACACACCTGATATAACTCCTTGATGATGTTTGTCATATGGAATCTTGCTTTGGTTCGCTTAGAGACAGTGTTAGTTTTGGTAGAAGATATGTGCACGGTTTACGCCTAATGCACCATAGGCTAAGAAACCATTCAAGACGCACCCATGGTACTCGTAGTTGGAAGAGGCTCAAGTGGAGGCTCGATTTGGTCTCTTCGGATATAGTGCTAATCCTGATGCAAGATAGTTGCACAGTTTGCATGGAACGTACCATATGTTATGAAATCAATTTGGACGCACCCAATGAAACTCCGAGATGATGTGTGTCATATGGAATCTCGCTTCGGTCTGTTTGGAGACAATGTTAGTTTCAGTGCAAGATAGGTGCATAGTTTGTGTCTAATGCACCATAGTCTAAGAAACCATTTTTGACGCACATGTTTGTACTCCTCGATGAAGAGGCTCAAGTGGAAGCTCGGTTCGATCTGTTTGGAGATAGTGCTAATCTTGATGCAAGATAGGTGCACGGATTGCACGGAACATACAATATGCTTGGAAAGCAATGTGGATGCACCCGTTGGAACTCCTTGATGACGTGTGTCATATGGAATCTCGCTTTGGTCTGTTTAGAAACAGTGTTAGTTTCGGTGGAAGATATGTGCATGGTTTGTGCCTACTGCACCATAGTCTAAGAAACCATTTTGGAAGCACCTGTTGGTACTTCGGTGTAGAGGCTCAAGTGGAAGCTCGGTTTGATCTGTTTGGAGATAGTGCTAATCTTGATGCAAGATAGGTGCATGATTTGCAAGTAACATACCATATGCTTAAAAATCAATTTGGACGCACCCAATGGAACTCCTAGATGACGTGTGTCATATGGAATCTTGCTTTTGTAGACATTGTAAGTTTTAGTGCAAGATAATTGCACAGTTTGCGCCTAATGCACCATAGTCTAAGAAACCATTTTGGACGCACTATTCGGTACTCTTGGATGAAGAGGCCCAAGTGGAAGCTTGGTTCGGTCAGTTTGGAGATAGTGCTAATACTTATGCAAGGTACGTGCATGCTTTGCATGGAACATACCATATGCTTGGAAATCAATTTAGATGCACCCGATGGACCTCCTTGATGACGTGTGTCATATGGAATCTTGCTTCAGTCCATTTGGAGATATTGTTAGTTTTGGTGCAAGATAGGTGCACAGTTTGCACCTAATGCACCATAGTCTAAGAAACCATTTTGGACGCACTTGTTGGTACTCCTAGGGGAAGGGGCTCAAGTGGATGCTCGGTTCGATCTATTTGGAGATAGTGCTAATCTTGATGCAAGATAGATGCATGGTCTACATGGAACGTACCATATGCTTAGAAATTAATTTGGACACACAAGATAGAACTCTTTGATGACGTGTGTCATATGGAATCTCGCTTTGGTGTGCTTAGAGATAGTATTAGTTTCGGTGCAAGATATGTGCACGGTTTGCGCCTAATGCACCAAAGTCTAAGAAACCATTTTGGAAGCACCTGTTGGTACTCCTAGGTGAAGAGGCTCAAGTGGAGGCTCAGTTTGGTATGTTTAGAGATAGTGCTAATCTTGATGCAAGATAGGTGCACGATTTGCATGGAACGTACCATATGCTCAGAAATCAATTTGGACGCACCATATGGAACTCCTAGATGACATGTGTCGTATGGAATCTCACTTCGGTCCGTTTAGAGACATTGTTAGCTTCAGTGCAAGATAGGTGCACGGTTTGCACCTAATGCACCATAGGATAAGAAACCATTTTGGACGCACCCGATGGTACTCCTAGGTCAAGGGGCTAAAGTGAAAGCTCCGTTTGGTCTGTTTGGAGATAGTGCTAATCTTGATGCAAGATAGATGCACGGTTTGCATGGAACATACGATATGCTCAGAAATCAACTAGGACGCACCTGATATAACTCCTTGATGATGTGTGTCATATGGAATCTTGCTTCGGTTCGTTTAGAGACTGTTAGTTTTGGTCGAAGATATGTGCATGGTTTACGCCTAATGCACCATAAGCTAAGAAACCATTATAGACGCACTCGATGGTACTCGTAGTTGAAGAGGCTCAAGTGGAGGCTCGATTTGGTCTGTTCGGATATTGTGCTAATCTTGAAGCCAGATAGTTGCACAGTTTGAATGGAACGTACCATATGTTAAGAAATCAGTTTGGACGCACCCAATTTAACTCCTAGATGACGTGTGTCACATGGAATCTCGCTTCGCTCTGTTTGGAGACAATGTTAGTTTCGATGCAGATAGGTGCATAGTTTGTGCCTAATGCACCAGAGTCTAAGAAACCATTTTTGACACACCTGTTTGTACTCCTAGATGAAGAGGCTCAAGTGGAAGCTCGGTTCGATCTGTTTGGAGATAGTGCTAATCTTGATGCAAGATGGGTGCACGGTTTGCACGGAACATACAATATGCTTTGAAATCAATGTGGATGCACCCGATGGAACACCTTGATGATGTGTGTCATATGGAATCTCGCTTTGGTCTGTTTAGAAACAATGTTAGTTTCGGTGCAAGATATGTGCATGGTTTGTGCCTACTGCACCATAGTCTAAGAAACCATTTTGGAAGCACCTGTTGGTACTTCGGTGAAGAGGCTTAAGTGGAAGCTCGGTTTGATCTGTTTGGAGATAGTGCTAATCTTGATGCAAGATAGGTACATGATTTGCAAGGAACATACCATATGCTTAAAAATCAATTTGGACGCACCCAATGGAACTCCTAGATGACGTGTGTCATATGGAATCTTGCTTTTGTCCATTTGTAGACATTGTAAGTTTTAGTGCAAGATAATTGCACAGTTTGCGCCTAATGCACCATAGTCTAAGAAACCATTTTGGACGCACTATTTGGTACTCTTGGATGAAGAGGCCCAAGTGGAAGCTTGGTTCGGTCAGTTTGGAGATAGTGCTAATACTTATGCAAGGTAGGTGCATGCTTTGCATGGAACATACCATATGCTTGGAAATCAATTTAGATGCACCCGATGGACCTCCTTGATGATGTGTGTCATATGAAATCTTGCTTCAGTCCATTTAGAGATATTGTTAGTTTTGGTGCAAGATAGGTGCACAGTTTGCACCTAATGCACCATAGTCTAAGAAACCATTTTGGACGCACTTGTTGGTACTCCTAGGTGAAGGGCCTCAAGTGGATGCTCGGTTCGATCTATTTGGAGATAGTGCTAATCTTGATGCATGATAGATGCACGGTTTGCATGGAACATACGATATGCTCAGAAATCAACTAGGACGCACCTGATATAACTCCTTGATGATGTGTGTCATATGGAATCTTGCTTCGGTTCGTTTAGAGACTGTTAGTTTTGGTCGAAGATATGTGCATGGTTTACGCCTAATGCACCATAAGCTAAGAAACCATTATAGATGCACTCGATGGTACTCGTAGTTGAAGAGGCTCAAGTGGAGGCTCGATTTGGTCTGTTCGGATATTGTGCTAATCTTGAAGCCAGATAGTTGCACAGTTTGAATGGAACGTACCATATGTTAAGAAATCAGTTTGGACGCACCCAATTTAACTCCTAGATGACGTGTGTCACATGGAATCTCGCTTCGCTCTGTTTGGAGACAATGTTAGTTTCGATGCAGATAGGTGCATAGTTTGTGCCTAATGCACCAGAGTCTAAGAAACCATTTTTGACACACCTGTTTGTACTCCTAGATGAAGAGGCTCAAGTGGAAGCTCGGTTCGATCTGTTTGGAGATAGTGCTAATCTTGATGCAAAATGGGTGCACGGTTTGCACGGAACATACAATATGCTTTGAAATCAATGTGGATGCACCCGATGGAACACCTTGATGACGTGTGTCATATGGAATCTCGCTTTGGTCTGTTTAGAAACAATGTTAGTTTTGGTGCAAGATATGTGCATAGTTTGTGCCTACTGCACCATAGTCTAAGAAACCATTTTGGAAGCACCTGTTGGTACTTCGGTGAAGAGGCTTAAGTGGAAGCTCGGTTTGATCTGTTTGGAGATAGTGCTAATCTTGATGCAAGATAGGTACATGATTTGCAAGGAACATACCATATGCTTAAAAATCAATTTGGACGCACCCAATGGAACTCCTAGATGACGTGTGTCATATGGAACCTTGCTTTTGTCCATTTGTAGACATTGTAAGTTTTAGTGCAAGATAATTGCACAGTTTGCGCCTAATGCACCATAGTCTAAGAAACCATTTTGGACGCACTATTTGGTACTCTTGGATGAAGAGACCCAAGTGGAAGCTTGGTTCGGTCAGTTTGGAGATAGTGCTAATACTTATGCAAGGTAGGTGCATGCTTTGCATGGAACATACCATATGCTTGGAAATCAATTTAGATGCACCCGATGGACCTCCTTGATGATGTGTGTCATATGAAATCTTGCTTCAGTCCATTTAGAGATATTGTTAGTTTTGGTGCAAGATAGGTGCACAGTTTGCACCTAATGCACCATAGTCTAAGAATCCATTTTGGACGCACTTGTTGGTACTCCTAGGTGAAGGGGCTCAAGTGGATGCTCGGTTCGATCTATTTGGAGATAGTGCTAATCTTGATGCATGATAGATGCATGGTCTGCATGGAACGTACCATATGTGCATGGTTTACGCCTAATGCACCATAAGCTAAGAAACCATTATAGACGCACTCGATGGTACTCGTAGTTGAAGAGGCTCTAGTGGAGGCTCGATTTGGTCTGTTCGGATATAGTGCTAATCTTGAAGCAAGATAGTTACACAGTTTGAATGGAACGTACCATATGTTAAGAAATCAATTTGGACGCACCCAATGGAACTCCTAGATGACGTGTGTCACATCGAATCTCGCTTCGCTCTGTTTGGAGACAATGTTAGTTTCGATGCAGATAGGTGCATAGTTTGTGCCTAATGCACCAGAGTCTAAGAAACCATTTTTGACACACCTGTTTGTACTCCTAGATGAAGAGGCTCAAGTGGAAGCTCGGTTTGATCTGTTTGGAGATAGTGCTAATCTTGATGCAAGATAGGTGCACGGTTTGCACGGAACATACAATATGCTTTGAAATCAATGTGGATGCACCCGATGGAACTCCTTGACGACGTGTGTCATATGGAATCTCGCTTTGGTCTGTTTAGAAACAATGTTAGTTTCGGTGCAAGATGTGTGCATGGTTTGTGCCTACTGCACCATAGTCTAAGAAACCATTTTGGAAGCACCTGTTGGTACTTCGGTGAAGAGGCTTAAGTGGAAGCTCGGTTTGATCTGTTTGGAGATAGTGCTAATCTTGATGCAAGATAGGGGCATGATTTGCAAGGAACATACCATATGCTTAAAAATCAATTTGGACGCACCCAATGGAACTCCTAGATGACTTGTGTCATATGGAATCTTGCTTTTGTCCATTTGTAGACATTGTAAGTTTTAGTGCAAGATAATTGCACAGTTTGCGCCTAATGCACCATAGTCTAAGCAACCATTTTGGACGCACTATTTGGTACTCTTGGATGAAGAGGCCAAAGTGGAAGCTTGGTTAGGACAGTTTGGAGATAGTGCAAATACTTATGCAAGGTAGGTGCATGCTTTGCATGGAACATACCATATGCTTGGAAATCAAATTAGATGCACCCGATGGACCTCCTTGATGACGTGTGTCATATGGAACTTGCTTCGATCCATTTGGAGATATTGTTAGTTTTGGTGCAAGATAGGTGCACAGTTTGCACCTAATGCACCATAGTCTAAGAAACCATTTTGGACGCACTTGTTGGTACTCCTTGGTGAAGGGGCTCAAGTGGATGCTCGGTTCGATCTATTTGGAGATAGTGCTAATCTTGATGCAAGATGGATGCATGGTCTGCATGGAACGTACCATATGCTTAGAAATTAATTTGGACACACCCAATAGAACTCTTTGATGACGTGTGTCATGGAATCTCGCTTTGGTGTGCTTAGAGATAGTATTAGTTTCGGTGCAAGATATATGCACGGTTTGCGCCTAATGCACCAAAGTCTAAGAAACTATTTTGGAAGCACCTGTTGGTACTCCTAGGTGAAGAGGCTCAAGTGGAGGCTCGGTTTGGCCTGTTTAGAGATAGTGCTAATCTTGATGCAAGATAGGTGCACGATTTGCATGGAACATACCATATGCTCAGAAATCAATTTGGACGCACCAGATGGAACTCCTAGATGACATGTGTCGTATGGAATCTCACTTCGGTCCGTTTAGAGACAGTGTTAGTTTCAGTGCAAGATAGGTGCACGGTTTGCACCTAATGCACCATAGGATAAGAAACCGTTTTCGACGCACTCGATGGTACTCCTAGGTCAAGGGGCTAATGTGAAAGCTCGGTTTGGTCTGTTTGGAGATAGTGCTAATCTTGATGCAAGATAGATGCACGGTTTGCATGGAACATACGATATGCTCAGAAATCAATTAGGACGCACCTGATATAACTCCTTGTTTATGTGTGTCATATGGAATCTTGCTTCGGTTCGTTTAGAGACTGTTAGTTTTGGTAGAAGATATGTGCATGGTTTACGCCTAATGCACCATAAACTAAGAAACTATTTTAGACGCACTCGATGGTACTCGTAGTTGAAGAGGCTCAAGTGGAGGCTCGATTTGGTCTGTTCGGATATAGTGCTAATCTTGATGCAAGATAGTTGCACAGTTTGAATGGAACGTACCATATGTTAAGAAATCAATTTGGACGCACCCAACGGAACTCCTAGATGACGTGTGTCACATGCAATCTCGCTTCGCTCTGTTTGGAGACAACGTTAGTTTCGATGCAGATAGGTGCATAGTTTGTGCCTAATGCAGCATAGTCTAAGAAACCATTTTTGACGCACCTGTTTGTACTCCTAGATGAAGGGGCTCAAGTGGAAGCTCGGTTCGGTCTGTTTGGAGATAGTTCTAATCTTGACGCAAGATAGGTGCACGGTTTGCATGGAACATACAATATGCTTGGAAATCAATGTGGATGCACTCGATGGAACTCCTTGATGACGTGTGTCATATGAAATCTCGCTTTGGTCTGTTTAGAAACAGTGTTAGTTTCGGTGCAAGATATGTGCATGGTTTGTGCCTACTCCACCATAGTCTAAGAAACCATTTTGGAAGCACCTATTGGTACTTCAGTGAAGAAGCTCAAGTGGAAGCTCGGTTTGATCTATTTGGAGATAGTGCTAATCTTGATGCAAGATAGGTGCATGATTTGCTAGGAACATACCATATGCTTAAAAATCAATTTGGACGCACCCAATGGAACTCCTAGATGACGTGTGTCATATGGAATCTTGCTTTTGTCCGTTTGTAGACATTGTAAGTTTTAGTGCAAGATAATTGCACAGTTTGCGCCTAATGCACCATAGTCTAAGAAACCATTTTGGACGCACTATTTGGTACTCTTGGATGAAGAGGCCCAAGTGGAAGCTTGGTTCGGTCAGTTTGGAGATAGTGATAATACTTATGCAAGGTAGGTGCATGCTTTGTATGGAACATACCATATGCTTGGAAATCAATTTAGATGCACCCGATGGACCTCCTTGATGACGTGTGTCATATGGAATCTTGCTTCAGTCCATTTGGAGATATTGTTAGTTTTGGTGCAAGATAGGTGCACAGTTTGCACCTAATGCACCATAGTCTAAGAAACCATTGTGGACGCACTTGTTGGTACTCCTAGGTGAAGGGGCTCAAGTAGATGCTCGGTTCGATCTATTTGGAGATAGTGCTAATCTTGATGCAAGATAGATGCATGGTCTGCATGGAACGTACCATATGCTTAGAAATTAATTTGGACACACCAGATAGAACTCTTTGATGACGTGTGTCATGGAATCTCGCTTTGGTGTGCTTAGAGATAGTATTAGTTTCGGAGCAAGATACGTGCACGGTTTGCGCCTAATGCACCAAAGTCTAAGAAACCATTTTGGAAGCACCTGTTGGTACTCCTAGGTGAAGAGGCTCAAGTGGAGGCTCAGTTTGGTATGTTTAGAGATAGTGCTAATCTTGATGCAAGATAGGTGCACGATTTGTATGGAACATACCATATGCTCAGAAATCAATTTGGACGCACCAGATGGAATTCCTAGATAACATGTGTCGTATGGAATCTCAATTCGGTCCGTTTAGAGACACTGTTAGTTTCAGTGCAAGATAGGTGCACGGTTTGAACCTAATGCACCATAGGATAAAAAACTATTTTGGACGCACTCGATGGTACTCCTAGGTCAAGGGGCTAATGTGAAAGCTCGGTTTGGTCTGTTTGGAGATAGTGCTTATCTTGATGCAAGATAGATGCACGGTTTGCATGGAACATACGATATGCTCAGAAATCAATTAGGACGCACCTGATATAACTCCATGATGATGTGTGTCATATGGAATCTTGCTTCGGTTCGTTTAGAGACAAGTTTTGGTAGAAGATATGTGCATGGTTTACTCCTAATGCACCATAAACTAAGAAACCATTCTAGACGCACTCGATGGTACTCGTAGTTGAAGAGGCTCAAGTGGAGGCTCGATTTGGTCTGTTCGGATATAGTGCTAATCTTGATGCAAGATAGTTGCACAGTTTGAATGGAACGTACCATAGGTTAAGAAATCAATTTGGACGCACCCAATGGAACTCCTAGATGACGTGTGTCACATGGAATCTCGCTTCGCTCTGTTTGGAGACAATGTTAGTTTCGATGCAGATAGGTGCATAGTTTGTGCCTAATGCACCATAGTCTAAGAAACCATTTTTGACGCACCTGTTTGTACTCCTAGATGAAGAGGCTCAAGTGGAAGCTCGGTTCGGTCTGTTTGGAGATAGTGCTAATCTTGATGCAAGATAGGTGCACGGTTTGCACGGAACATACAATATGCTTCGAAATCAATGTGGATGCACCCGATGGAACTCCTTGATGACGTGTGTCATATGGAATCTCGCTTTGGTCTGTTTAGAAACAGTGTTAGTTTCGGTGCAAGATATGTGCATGGTTTGTGCCTACTGCACCATAGTCTAAGAAACCATTTTGGAAGCACCAGTTGGTACTTCGGTGTAGAGGCTCAAGTGGAAGCTCGGTTTGATCTGTTTGGAGATAGTGCTAATCTTGATGCAAGATAGGTGCATGATTTGCAAGGAACATACCATATGCTTAAAAATCAATTTGGACGCACCCAATGGAAAACCATTTTGAACGCACCTGTCGGTACTCCTAGGTGAAGAGGCTCAAGTGGAAGTTTGGTTCGTTCTGTTTCGAGACAGTGCTAATCTTAATGCTTGATAGGTGCATAGTTTGCACTGAACGTACCATATGCTCGAAAATTGATTTGGATGCACCCGATGGAACTCCTAGATGATGTGTGTCATATGGAATCTTGCTTCAGTCCGTTTGGAGACAATATTAGTTTCAGTGCAAGATAGGTGCATAGTTCGCACCTAATGCACCATAGTCTAAGAAACCATTTTGAACGCACCTGTTGGTACTCCTAGTTGAAGAGGCTCAAGTCGAAGCTCGGTTTGGTTTGTTTTGAGACAGTGCTAATCTTAATGCAAGATAGGTGCACAGTTTGCATGAAACATACCATATGCTTAGAAATCAATTTGGACGCACCTGTTGGAACTCCATGATGACGTGTATCTTATGGAATCTCTTTCGGTCTGTTTGGAGAGTGTTAGTTTCAGTGCAAGATAGGTGCACGGTTTGCGCCTAATGCACCATAGGCTAAAATACAATTTTGGACACACCCAATGGTACTCCTAGGTGAAGAGGCTCAAGTGAAAGCTCGATTCGGTCTATTTGCAGATAGTGCCAAACTTGATGCAAGATAGGTGTATAGTTTGCATGGAAAGTACCATATGCTCAAAAATCAATTTGGACGCACCTTACGGAACTCGTAGATGGCGTGTGTCATATGGAATCTCGCTTTGGTCCGTTTGAAGGCAGTGTTAGTTTCAGTGCAAGATAGGTGCACAGTTCGCGCCTAATGCACCGTAGTCTAAGAAACCATTTTGGAAAATCTGTTGGTACTCAAAGGTGAAGAGGCACAAGTGGAAGCTTGGTCCGGTCTATTTGGACAGTGCTAATCTTGATGCAAGATAGGTGCATGGTTTGCATGGAACGTACCATATGCTCAAACATCAATGTGGATGCAACTGATGGAAATCCTAGATGACGCGTGTCATATGGAATCTCGCTTCGGTCCGTTTGGTGATAATATAAGTTTTGGTGCAAGATAGGTGCACAGTTTGCGTCTAAAGCACCCACAGTCTAAGAAACCATTTTGAACACACATGTTGGTACTCCTATGTGAAGAGGCTCAAGTGGAAGCTCGGTTCGTTTTGTTTCCAGACAGTGCAAATCTTAATGCAAGATAGATGCATGGTTTGCATGGAATGTCTCATATGCTTGGAAATACATTTGGATGCACTCGATGGAACTCCTAGATGATGTGTGTCATACGGAATCTCGCTTCAGTCCGTTTGGAGACAATATTAGTTTCAATGCAAGATAGGTCCACAGTTTGCACCTAATGCACCATAGTCTAAGAAACCATTTTGAACGCACCTGTTGGTACTGCTAGTTGAAGATGCTCAAGTGGAGGCTCGGTTTGGTCTGTTTCAAGACAGTGCTAATCTTAATGCAAGATAGGTGCACAGTTTGTATGAAACATACCACATGCTCAGAAATCAATTTGGACGCACCCATTGGAACTCCTAGATGACGTGTATCTTATGGAATCTCGTTCGATCTATTTGGAGAGTGTTAGTTTCAGTGCAAGATAGGTGCATGGTTTGCGCCGTGCAAGATAGGTGCATAGTTTGCGCCTAATGCGCCATAGTCTAAGAAACCATTTTGGAAAATCTGTTGGTACTCTAAGGTGAAGAGGCTTAAGTGGAAGCTTGGTTTGGTCTGTTTGGAGATAGTGCTAATCTTGATGCACATAGGTGCATGGTTTGCATGGAACGTACCATATGCTCAAAAATCAATGATGATGCACCCAATGGAAATCCAAGATGACGCGTGTCATATGGAATCTCACTTCGGTCCATTTGGTGATAATATAAGTTTTGGTGCAAGATAGGTGCACAGTTTGCGTCTAATGTACACGTGAAGCCGGACGAATTGTTGAACGCACCTGTCGGTACTCCTAGGTGAAGAGGCTCAAGTGGAAGTTTGGTTCGTTCTGTTTCGAGACAGTGCTAATCTTAATGCTTGATAGGTGCATAGTTTGCACTGAACGTACCATATGCTCGAAAATTGATTTGGATGCACCCGATGGAACTCCTAGATGATGTGTGTCATATGGAATCTTGCTTCAGTCCGTTTGGAGACAATATTAGTTTCAGTGCAAGATAGGTGCATAGTTCGCACCTAATGCACCATAGTCTAAGAAACCATTTTGAACGCACCTGTTGGTACTCCTAGTTGAAGAGGCTCAAGTCGAAGCTCGGTTTGGTTTGTTTTGAGACAGTGCTAATCTTAATGCAAGATAGGTGCACAGTTTGCATGAAACATACCATATGCTTAGAAATCAATTTGGACGCACCTGTTGGAACTCCATGATGACGTGTATCTTATGGAATCTCTTTCGGTCTGTTTGGAGAGTGTTAGTTTCAGTGCAAGATAGGTGCACGGTTTGCGCCTAATGCACCATAGGCTAAAATACAATTTTGGACACACCCAATGGTACTCCTAGGTGAAGAGGCTCAAGTGAAAGCTCGATTCGGTCTATTTGCAGATAGTGCTAAACTTGATGCATGATAGGTGTATAGTTTGCATGGAAAGTACCATATGCTCAAAAATCAATTTGGACGCACCTTACAGAACTCGTAGATGACGTGTGTCATATGGAATCTCGCTTTGGTCCGTTTGAAGGCAGTGTTAGTTTCAGTGCAAGATAGGTACCTGTTGGTACTCCTAGGTGAAGAGGCTCAAGTGGAAGCTCGGTTCGTTCTGTTTCGAGACAGTGCTAATCTTAACGCAAGATAGGTGCATAGTTTGCACTAAACGTACCATATGCTCGGAAATAGATTTGGATGCACCCGATGGAACTCCTAGATGATGTGTGTCATATGGAATTTTGCTTCAGTCTGTTTGGAGACAATATTAGTTTCAGTGCAAGATATGATGCGAACTCGCTAGGGTTTTTGCCCGATCTTTCGATGAGAGGCGCTGGATAACTCGATTGGTGGATGGAGATGACGTTCACGGCCCAACTACAGCCCTCAAGACCGCGCCTTAGCAACCGATACACCACGTCCAATAGCCGTCACGATCTTGTGGAGCGCGACAACCAGCCCCTAGGGCTCCCGTCCTGCAAGCAATTGAAGAACTAGCAAGAACGAGGAAACAAGCACTGAATTTGCAAGATGAATTGAAGGTTTCAAACTGAATCTAAATCAACAATGGGGTTCCGAAGACAAGGAGACGGGCGGATGATCCTGCACGCGCGCCTACAAGCAAGTAGCGAAGGCTAAACTTGATCTAAACAAAACACAGTTGTTCATGGCGGCTCTAGATGTAAATAAATAGAGGGGAGGACGACCAAAGGGGTGCTAGAGTCGTCCTCCAACCCTAGGACGCGTCCCTAATGGACTCAACTTGATACATGGGCCATTGGTCCAAAATAGGGTGACGCAGCACCAAAACAGAAAAAGGTGTCGGCACGAAAACAAGGACTGCGCCCGACTCATAAGCTGCATAGATATGTGGTTGGACCCATTGGAAAGTAGACTTGATGTGCTTTCCAACAAGTATAGGAATGTCCCAGTTGGAGTCCATATGACGCCGTGGTGATCCATACAAGTTAGAGTCATTTTCCAATCCGAATCCAACTCCCAAAACGTGTTGGGTTTGGACTCTTTGTTTCCTTGCTTTAGAAGCGACGTGGTAACTTGATAGAGGATGTTGTGGAGGCTTGGACCTGATCTCCAATCACCTTTGTTAAGTTATCACTCTTCCCATATGCAATCAGCCCTTGAAGTTGGTGTTGCCTCAAATTCTGAATGCAGTTGAACCTTCCCTTGCTGATCTTGTCTATTATTCCTGAGCAACACGAAAGTGCACGTGTCTCCATTGTCTAAATATGATTGACAAGAGTTTAAAACTGAACTTACTTGAAGGTTGAGTTGACGGGCACGAGCACGAGTAAGAGGACCAGCTATAGGTTGTGTCGGAGAGGATGTAGGACCAGCTATAGGTTGTGTCGGAGATGTAGGACCAGATATAGGTTGTGTCGGAGAGGATGTAGGAGAGGATGTATCGCTGGTGTTGATGTCCTCATCAAGATAGGTGCACAGTTTGCACCTAATGCACCATAGTCTAAGAAACCATTTTGAACGCAACTGTTGGTACTCCTAGTTGAAGAGGCTCAAGTCGAAGGTCGGTTTGGTTTGTTTCGAGACAGTGCTAATCTTAATGCAAGATAGGTGCACAGTTTGCATAAAACATACCATATGCTCAGAAATCTATTTGGACGCACCCGTTGGAACTCCTAGATGACGTGTATCTTATGGAATCTCTTTCGGTCTGTTTGGAGAGTGTTAGTTTCAGTGCAAGATAGGTGCACGATTTGCGCCTAATGCACCATAGGCTAAAAGCCATTTTGGACACACCCAATGGTACTCCTAGGTGAAGAGGCTCAAGTGAAAGCTCGTTTCGGTCTATTTGCAGATAGTGCTAAACTTGATGCAAGATAGGTGTATAGTTTGCATGGAAAGTACCATATCCTCAAAAATCAATTTGGACACACCTTACGAAACTCGTAGATGACGTGTGTCATATGGAATCTCGCTTTGGTCCGTTTGAAGGCAGTGTTAGTTTCAGTGCAAGATAGGTGCACAGTTTGCGCCTAATGCACCGTAGTCCAAGAAACCATTTTGGAAAATCAGTTGGTACTCAAAGGAGAAGAGGCTCAAGTGGAAGCTTGGTCCGGTCTGTTTGGACAGTGCTAATCTTGATGCAAGATAGGTGCATGGTTTGCATGGAACGTACCATATGCTCAAACATCAATGTGGATGCAACTGATGGAAATCCTAGATGACGCGTGTCATATGGAATCTCACTTCGGTCTGTTTGGTGATAACATAAGTTTTGGTGCAAGATAGGTGCACAGTTTGTGTCTAAAGCACCCACAGTCTAAGAAACCATTTTGAACGCACCTGTTGGTACTCCTAGGTGAAGAGGCTCAAGTGGAAGCTCGGTTCGTTCTGTTTCGAGACAGTGCTAATCTTAATGCAAGATAGGTGCATAGTTTGCATGGAACGTACCATATGCTCGGAAATAAATTTGGATGCACCCGATGGAACTTCTAGATGATGTGTGTCATATGGAATCTTGTTCAGTCCGTTTGGAGACAATATTAGTTTCAGTGCAAGATAGGTGCACAGTTTGCACCTAATGCACCATAGTGTAAGAAACTATTTTGAATGCACCTGTTGGTACTCCTAGTTGAAGAGGCTCAAGTCGAAGCTCGGTTTAGTTTGTTTCGAGACAGTGCTAATCTTACTGCAAGATAGGTGCACAGTTTGCATGAAACATACCATATGCTCAGAAATCAATTTGGACGCACCCGTTGGAACTCCTAGATGACGTGTATCTTATGGAATCTCTTTCGGTCTGTTTGGAGAGTGTTAGTTTCAGTGCAAGATAGGTGCACGGTTTGCGCCTAATGCACCATAGGCTAAAAAACCATTTTGGACACACCCAATGGTACTCCTAGGTGAATAGGCTCAAGTGAAAGCTCGATTCGGTCTATTTGCAGATAGTGCTAAACTTGATGCAAGATAGGTGTATAGTTTGCATGGAAAGTACCATATGCTCAAAAATCAATTTGGACGCACCTTACGGAACTCATAGATGACGTGTGTCATATGGAATCTTGCTTTAGTTCGTTTGAACGTAGTGTTAGTTTCAGTGCAAGATAGGTGCACAGTTTGCGCCTAATGCACCGTAGTCTAAGAAACCATTTTGGAAAATCTGTTGGTACTCAAAGGTGAAGAGGCTCAAGTGGAAGCTTGGTCCAGTCTGTTTGGACAGTTCTAATCTTGATGCAAGATAGGTGCATGGTTTACATGGAACGTACCATATGCTCAAACATCAATGTGGATGCAACTGATGGAAATCCTAGATGACGCGTGTCATATGGAATCTCGCTTCGGTTCATTTGGTGATAATATAAGTTTTGGTGCAAGATAGGTGCACAGTTTGCGTCTAAAGCACCCACAGTCTAAGAAACCATTTTGAACGCACCTGTTGGTACTCCTAGGTGAAGAGGCTCAAGTGGAAGCTCGGTTCGTTCTGTTTCGAGACAGTGCTAATCTTAATGCAAGATAGATGCACGGTTTGCACGGAATGTCTCATATGCTTGGAAATACATTTGGATGCACCCGATGGAACTCCTAGATGATGTGTGTCATACGGAATCTTGCTTCTGTCCGTTTGGAGACAATATTAGTTTCAATGCAAGATAGGTGCCAAGATAGGTGCACAGTTTGCACCTAATGCACCATAGTCTAAGAAACCATTTTGAACGCACCTGTTGGTACTCCTAGTTGAAGATGCTCAAGTGGAAGCTCGATTTGGTCTGTTGCAAGACAGTGCTAATCTTAATGCAAGATAGGTGCACAGTTTGTATGAAACAACCATATGCTCAGAAATCAATTTGGACGCACCCGTTGGAACTCCTAGATGACGTATATCTTATGGAATCTCGTTCGGTCTGTTTGGAGAATGTTAGTTTCAGTGCAAGACAGGTGCATGGTTTGCGCCTAATGCACCATAGGCTAAAAAACCATTTTGGACACACCCGATGGTACTCCTAGGTGAAGATGCTCTAGTGAAAGCTCGGTTCGGTCTATTTCGAGATAGTGCTAATCTTGATACAAGATAGGTGTACAATTTGCATGGAAAGTACAATATGCTCAATAATCAATTTGGACGCACTTGAAGGAACTCGTTGATGACGTGTGTCATATGGAATCTCACTTTGGTCCGTTTGAAGGCAGTGTTAGTTTTAGTGCAAGATAGATGCACAGTTTGCGCCTAATGCGCCATAGTCTAAGAAACCATTTTGGAAAATCTGTTGGTACTCAAAGGTGAAGAGGCTTCAGTGGAAGCTTGGTCTGGTCTGTTTGGAGATAGTGCTAATCTTGATGCAGATAGGTGCATGGTTTGCATGGATCGTACCATATGCTCAAAAATCAATGTGGATGCACCCAATGGAAATCCTAGATGACGCGTGTCATATGGAATCTCGCATCGGTCCATTTGGTGATAATATAAGTTTTGGTGCAAGATAGGTGCACAGTTTGCGTCTAATGCACCCACAGTCTAAGAAACCATTTTGAACGCACCTGTTGGTACTCCTTGGTGAAGAGGCTCAAGTCGAAGCTCGGTTCGTTCTGTTTCGAGACAGTGCTAATCTTAATGCAAGATAGGTGCATAGTTTGCACTGAACGTACCATATGCTCGGAAATAGATTTGGATGCACCCGATGGAACTCCTAGATGATGTGTGTCATATGAAATCTTGCTTCAGTCCGTTTGGAGACAATATTAGTTTCAGTGCAAGATTGGTGCACAGTTTGCACCTAATGCACCATAGTCTAAGAAACCATTTTGAACGCACCTGTTGGTACTCCTAGTTGAAGAGGCTCAAGTCGAAGGTCGGTTTGGTTTGTTTCGAGACAGTGCTAATCTTAATGCAAGATAGGTGCACAGTTTGCATGAAACATACCATATGCTC
Organism: Sorghum bicolor; assembly: GCF_000003195.3. Taxonomy (NCBI): domain Eukaryota; kingdom Viridiplantae; phylum Streptophyta; class Magnoliopsida; order Poales; family Poaceae; genus Sorghum; species Sorghum bicolor. The sequence goes on from NC_012874.2 coordinate 47,648,519, forward strand.
AGAAATCAATTTGGACGCACCCGTTGGAACTCCTAGATGACGTGTATCTTATGGAATCTCTTTCGGTCTGTTTGGAGAGTGTTAGTTTCAGTGCAAGATAGGTGCACGGTTTGCGCCTAATGCACCATAGGCTAAAAAACCATTTTGGACACACCCAATGGTACTCCTAGGTGAAGAGGCTCAAGTGAAAGCTCGTTTCGGTCTATTTGCAGATAGTGCTAAACCAGATGCAAGATAGGTGTATAGTTTGCATGGAAAGTACCATATGCTCAAAAATCAATTTGGATGCACCTTACGGAACTCATAGATGACGTGTGTCATATGGAATCTTGCTTTGGTCCGTTTGAAGGCAGTGTTAGTTTCAGTGCAAGATAGGTGCACAGTTTGCGCCTAATGCACCGTAGTCTAAGAAAACATTTTGGAAAATCTATTGGTACTCAAAGGTGAAGAGGCTCAAGTGGAAGCTTGGTCCGGTCTGTTTGGACAGTGCTAACCTTGATGCAAGATAGGTGCATGGTTTGCATGGAACGTACCATATGCTCAAACATCAATGTGGATGCAACTGATGGAATTCCTAGATGACGCGTGTCATATGGAATCTCGCTTCGGTCTGTTTGGTGATAACATAAGTTTTGGTGTAAGATAGGTGCACAGTTTGTGTCTAAAGCACCCACAGTCTAAGAAACCATTTTGAACGCACCTATTGGTACTCCTAGGTGAAGAGGCTCAAGTGGAAGCTCGGTTCGTTCTGTTTCGAGACAGTGCTAATCTTAATGCAAGATAGGTGCATAGTTTGCATGGAACGTACCATATGCTCGGAAATAAATTTGGATGCACCTGATGGAACTTCTAGATGATGTGTGTCATGGAATCTCGGTTCAGTCCGTTTGGAGACAATATTAGTTTTAATGCAAGATAGGTGCACAGTTTGCGTCTAATGCACCCGCAGTCTAAGAAACTGATGAGGACATCAACACCAGCGATACATCCTCTCCGACACAACCTATAGCTGGTCCTCTTACTCGTGCTCGTGTTCGTCAACTTAATAATCAAGTGAGTTCCTTGATAAGCTCGTGTCCATCTTGTTTAGACAATGGAATCGCGTGCACTCTTGTTTTGATTAGGAACCAAGGAGAAGACCGAAAGGGAGAAGGACTCACGCTCGCTGGATTCGGACAGCAGCAAAGCGCCAACTTGTGACCGTTACCACGGTTGCATACGGATTCGGATTCAGGCGCTTCAGGACTTGTTGGAAAGCTTATCAAGTCTACTTTCATATGAATCAAGTCCCACGTCAATACCTTTTTGGCAGCAGCGGCAATGATCCAATTACTGTCGATAGGTCTTGCTGTCCAGGGTGCTGCATCACCTCATTTTGGGCTGATGGCCCATGTATCAAGTTGGGTCCATTAGGGACGCGTCCTAGGGTTGGAGGACGACCCCAACACCTCTTTGGTCGTCAATCCATCTACTTATATCCCTCTAGAGCCGCCATGGTCATTGGGTTTTGTTTAGATCAAGTTTAGCCTTCGCTACTTGCTTGTAGGCGCGCGTGCAGGATCAGCCGCCTGTCTCCTTGTCTTCGGAACCCCATTGTTGATTCAGATTCAGTTTGAAACCTTCAATTCATCTTGCAAATTCAGTGCTTGTTTCCTCGTTCTTGCTAGTTCTTCGATTGCTTGCAGGACGGGAGCCCTAGGGGCTGGTTGTCGCGCTCCACAAGATCGTGACGGCTGTTGGACGTGGTGTATCGGTTGCTAAGGCGCGGTCTTGAGGGCTGTAGTCGGACCGTGAACGTCATCACCATCCACCAATCGAGTTATCCCCGTCTCTCATCAAAAGATCAGGCAAAAATCCTAGCGGGTTCGCATCAGTTGGTAATCAGAGCAAGGTTCTTCGGTGAGAGACTTCTAATCCTTTGCTGTTTTTAATTAATTTCCTATAGTCCAGAAAAGCCAAAAAAATGTAGTAGATTAGTTTTCCATAATCCTATTAAACCTTTGTGCCTTGTCTAGTACCGTTTTAGTTAGGGCTTGTTGAATTTGCGTTGCTTCGGTTTGTGTCGAGTTGCTGGTCTTAGTGTCTAGTCCTTTAGAGTTTCGAGTTCTTGTCACCATCTATCTATACACCGCTGAGTATTACCATATCTTCTCTCTGTCGAATCTGTTGCGAAGTCCGAATTGAACTGTGGTCTTGGTCCGGATCGAGTAGAGTTCCAATCTGAGTTCCACCAACGTGATAAAAAGAAGGATAACTCCATACTTGTTCGGCCTTACTCCATACTATACCGGAATACCCCTGTACTTTCAGAAAAAAGTGTTTGTAGCGAATTGCTCTTTTGTATTCTTTTGTTCATATAATCAGTTTTTGAGGTTGCCCAAAAAAAAAGAAAAAAAAAAGAGAAAAGATTCAAAAAAAAAAGAAGGGGCTGTTTTTCATATTGATTTTAGGTTTCTTCCACCTTGTTTTCGGAGGTGTGCTGTGGTTTTCCTTTGTGTCCAGGCTCGCGTCTCTAGCACGGTCTAGCCTAGGACCAGCACAGTACCATCGTCGAACGCTTATTCAGCTCACTTTTATAACTAATGTGGTGCTAGTTCGTTCCTTGTTTCAGCCCACCTATAGCTCCACATACTCTACAGCTTGACAGGTCTTGTGCTGCAGCACCGATACACTTCGTCCATTGCTGTACACTTGTTGGCAGACGACCCCTCCTGTCAAGCAAGGTAAGAATTGGTAAGAACTTGTGTTACAGGTTGAGTGTGAGCGACTTGCTGTAGCTACATCCTAGTAGTTGTAGGGCTTTTATTTCTTCACTTGCCTTTTTGTTGTCTTTGTCCTTGAACCATGCCAGGGGCAGATGATGGTAACGAAACACCACATACACCTCGCACTAAGGGCATCATACAACATTTTGAAGGGAAAGTGAAGCTGCACACAGAGGGACTTGATAACGACTTGCAGGTGACAAATGAAAAGCTGGGGCAGTTGGAGGCTACGCAGATTGCCACAAACAACAAGCTCACAAGTTTGGAGGAATCCGTTGCTAGTGTGGACAAAAGCCTTGCTGCTCTCCTAAGGCGATTTGATGATTTCCACACCAAAGATAAAGAGAAGCATAAAGAAGAAAAGGAGGGAGATCGAGAGCATGGTAGTCATGAAGATGACTACACTGGTGATACTGAACATGATGATCAAGACACTCGTGATCGACGTCGCCTTCGTCACAACCGTAGAGGTATGGGTGGCAACCGCCGACGCGAGGTACACAATAATGATGATGCTTTCAGTAAGATTAAATTTAAGATACCCCCTTTTGATGGTAAATATGACCCTGATGCTTACATCACTTGGGAGATTGCTGTTGATCAAAAGTTTGCATGTCATGAATTTCCTGAGACTACACGTGTTAGGGCTGCTACTAGTGAGTTTACAGATTTTGCTTCTGTTTGGTGGATAGAATATAGAAAGAAAAATCCTAATAACTTATCTAGAACTTGGGATGCGCTGAAAAGGGCCATGAGAGCTAGATTTGTTACATCTTACTATGCGCGTGATATGATAAATAAGTTGCAGCAATTAAGACAAGGTGCTAAACGTGTAGAAGAATATTATCAGAAATTACGAACGGGTATGTTGCGTTATAACCTAGAGGAGGATGAGGAACCGGCTATGGCTAGATTTTTGGGTGGGTTAAATCGGGAAATTCAGGACATCCTCGCTTACAAAGAATACAATAATGTAACCCATTTGTTTCATCTTGCTTGTAAAGCTGAAAGGGAAGTGCAGGGACGATGTGCTAGCGCAAGGAGTAATATTTCTGCAGGGAAGGCTAATTCATGGCAGCAACGCGTGGCTTCAACTCCATCTACACGTATTTCTACTCCATCATCTAGTGACAAGACTCGAGCAGCCCCCACCAATTCAGTTGCGAAGACGATGCAAAAGCCTGCTGCGAGTACTTCATCCGTGGCATCGACGGGTAGAACAAGCAACATACAATGTCACCGGTGCAAGGGATATGGGAACATGATGCGTGACTGTCCAAACAAGCGAGTTATGATTGTCAGGGATGATGGTGAGTACTCATCTGCTAGTGATTTTGATGAGGATACACTTGCACTGCTTGCGACTGACCATGCAGGTAATGAAGATCAAATAGAAGAACATATTAATGCAGGTGAAGCGGACCACTATGAGAGCTTGATCGTGCAGCGAGTGCTTAGTGCACAAATTTTGGACGCACTATTTGGTACTCTTGGATGAAGAGGCCCAAGTGGAAGCTTGGTTCGGTCAGTTTGGAGATAGTGCTAATACTTATGCAAGGTAGGTGCATGCTTTGCATGGAACATACCATATGCTTGGAAATCAATTTAGATGCACCCGATGGACCTCCTTGATGACGTGTGTCATATGAAATCTTGCTTCAGTCCATTTAGAGATATTGTTAGTTTTGGTGCAAGATAGGTGCACAGTTTGCACCTAATGCACCATAGTCTAAGAAACCATTTTGGACGCACTTGTTGGTACTCCTAGGTGAAGGGGCTCAAGTGGATGCTCGGTTCGATCTATTTGGAGATAGTGCTAATCTTGATGCATGATAGATGCATGGTCTGCATGGAACATACCATATGCTTAGAAATTAATTTGGACACACCCAATAGAACTCTTTGATGACGTGTGTCATATGGAATCTCGCTTTGGTGTGCTTAGAGATAGTATTAGTTTCGGTGCAAGATATGTGCACGGTTTGCGCCTAATGCACCAAAGTCTAAGAAACCATTTTGGAAGCACCTGTTGGTACTCCTAGGTGAAGAGGCTCAAGTGGAGGCTCAGTTTGGTCTGTTTAGAGATAGTGCTAATCTTGATGCAAGATAGGTGCACGATTTGCATGGAACATACCATATGCTCAGAAATCAATTTGGACGCACCAGATGGAACTCCTAGATGACATGTGTCATATGGAATCTCACTTCGTTCCGTTTGGAGACAGTGTTAGTTTCAGTGCAAGATAGGTGCACGGTTTGCACCTAATGCACCATAGGATAAAAAACCGTTTTGGACGCACCCGATGGTACTCCTAGGTCAAGGGGCTAAAGTGAAAGCTCGGTTTGGTCTATTTGGAGATAGTGCTAATCTTGATGCAACATAGATGCACGGTTTGCATGGAACATACGATATGCTCAGAAATCAATTAGGACACACCTGATATAACTCCTTGATGATGTGTGTCATATGGAATCTTGCTTCGGTTCGTTTAGAGACTGTTAGTTTTGGTAGAAGATATGTGCATGGTTTACGCCTAATGCACCATAAGCTAAGAAACCATTTTAGACGCACACGATGGTACTCGTAGTTGAAGAGGCTCAAGTGGAGGCTCGATTTGGTCTGTTCGGATATAGTGCTAATCTTGATGCAAGATAGTTGCACAGTTTGAATGGAACGTACCATATGTTAAGAAATCAATTTGGACGCACCCAATGGAACTCCTAGATGACGTGTGTCACATGGAATCTCGCTTCGCTCTGTTTGGAGACAATGTTAGTTTCGATGCAAATAGGTGCATAGTTTGTGCCTAATGCACCGGAGTCTAAGAAACCATTTTTGACGCACCTGTTTGTACTCCTAGATGAAGAGGCTCAAGTGGAAGCTCGGTTCGGTCTGTTTGGAGATACTGCTAATCTTGATGCAAGATAGGTGCACGGTTTGCACAGAACATACAATATGCTTGGAAATCAATGTGGATGCACCCGATGGAACTCCTTGATGACGTGTGTCATATGGAATCTCGCTTTGGTCTGTTTAGAAACAGTGTTAGTTTCGGTGCAAGATATGTGCATGGTTTGTGCCTACTGCACCATAGTCTAAGAAACCATTTTGGAAGCACCTGTTGGTACTTCGGTGTAGAGGCTCAAGTGGAAGCTCAGTTTGATCTGTTTGGAGATAGTGCTAATCTTGATGCAAGATAGGTGCATGATTTGCATGGAACATACCATATGCTTAAAAATCAATTTGGACGCACCCAATGGAAAACCATTTTGAACGCACCTGTTGGTACTCCTAGTTGAAGATACTCAAGTGGAAGCTCGGTTTGGTCTGTTTCAAGACTGTGCTAATCTTAATGCAAGATAGGTGCACAGTTTGTATGAAACATACCATATGCTCAGAAATCAATTTGGACGCACCCGTTGGAACTCCTAGATGACGTGTATCTTATGGAATCTCGTTCGGTCTGTTTGGAGAGTGCTAGTTTCAGTGCAAGATAGGTGCATGGTTTGTGCCTAATGCACCATAGGCTAAAAAACCATTTTAGACACACCCGATGGTACTCCTAGGTGAAGATGCTCAAGTGAAATCTCGGTTCGGTCTATTTGGAGATAGTGCTAATCTTGATGCAAGATAGGTGTACAATTTGCATGGAAAGTACAATATGCTCAAAAATCAATTCGGACGCACCTGAAGGAAGTCGTAGATGACGTGTGTCATATGGAATCTCACTTTGGCCCGTTTGAAAGCAGTGTTAGTTTTAGTGCAAGATAGGTGCACAGTTTGCGCCTAATGCGCCATAGTCTAAGAAACCATTTTTGAAAATCTGTTGGTACTCAAAGGTGAAGAGACTTATGTGGAAGCTTTGTCTGGTCTGTTTGGAGATAGTGCTAACCTTGATGCAGATAGGTGCATGGTTTGCATGGAACGTACCATATGCTCAAAAATCAATGAGGATGCACCCAATGGAAATCCTAGATGACGCGTGTCATATGGAATCTCACTTCGGTCCGTTTGGTGATAATATAAGTTTTGCTGCAAGATAGGTGCACAGTTTGCGTCTAAAGCACCCACAGTCTAAGAAACCATTTTGAACGCACATGTTGGTACTCCTATGTGAAGAGGCTCAAGTGGAAGCTCGGTTCGTTCTGTTTCCAGACAGTGCTAATCTTAATGCAAGATAGATGCATGGTTTGCATGGAATGTCTCATATGCTTGGAAATACATTTGGATGCACCCAATGGAACTCCTAGATGATGTGTGTCATACCGAATCTCGCTTCATTCCGTTTGGAGACAATATTAGTTTCAATGCAAGATAGGTCCACAGTTTTCACCTAATGCACCATAGTCTAAGAAACCATTTTGAACGCACCTATTGGTACTCCTAGTTGAAGATGCTCAAGTGGAGGCTCGGTTTGGTCTGTTTCAAGACAGTGCTAATCTTAATGCAAGATAGGTGCACAGTTTGTATGAAACATACCATATGCTCAGAAATCAATTTGGACGCACCCGTTGGAACTCCTAGATGACGTGTATCTTATGGAATCTCGTTCGGTCTATTTGGAGAGTGTTAGTTTCAGTGAAAGATAGATGCATGGTTTGCGCCTAATGCACCATAGGCTAAAAAACCATTTTGGACACACCCGATGGTACTCCTAGGTGAAGATGCTCACGTGAAAGCTCGGTTCGGTCTATTTGGAGATAGTGCTAATCTTAATGCAAGATAGGTGTACAATTTGCATGGAAAGTACAATATGCTCAAAAATCAATTTGGACGCACCTGAAGGAACTCGTAGATGACGTGTGTCATATGGAATCTCACTTTGGTCCGTTTGAAGGCTGTGTTAGTTTTAGTGCAAGATAGGTGCACAGTTTGCGCCTAATGCGCCATAGTCTAAGAAACCATTTTGGAAAATCTGTTGGTACTCAAAGGTGAAGAGGCTTAAGTGGAAGCTTGGTCTGGTCTGTTTGGAGATAGTGCTAATCTTGATGCAGATAGGTGCATGGTTTGCATGGAACGTACCATATGCTCAAAAATCAATGTGGATGCACCCAATGGAAATCCTAGATGACGCTTGTCATATGGAATCTCGCTTCGGTCCATTTGGTGATAATATAAGTTTTGGTGCAAGATAGGTGCACAGTTTGCGTCTAATGCACCCGCAGTCTAAGAAACCATTTTGAACGCACCTGTTGGTACTCCTAGGTGAAGAGGCTCAAGTGGAAGCTCGGTTCGTTCTGTTTCGAGACAGTGCTAATCTTAACGCAAGATAGGTGCATAGTTTGCACTAAACGTACCATATGCTCGGAAATAGATTTGGATGCACCCGATGGAACTCCTAGATGATGTGTGTCATATGGAATTTTGCTTCAGTCTGTTTGGAGACAATATTAGTTTCAGTGCAAGATATGATGCGAACTCGCTAGGGTTTTTGCCCGATCTTTCGATGAGAGGCGCTGGATAACTCGATTGGTGGATGGAGATGACGTTCACGGCCCGACTACAGCCCTCAAGACCGCGCCTTAGCAACTGATACACCACGTCCAATAGCCGTCACGATCTTGTGGAGCGCGACAACCAGCCCCTAGGACTCCCGTCCTGCAAGCAATCGAAGAACTAGCAAGAACGAGGAAACAAGCACAGAATTTGCAAGATGAATTGAAGGTTTCAAACTGAATCTGAATCAACAATGGGGTTCCGAAGACAAGGAGACGGGCGGCTGATCCTGCACGCGCGCCTACAAGCAAGTAGCGAAGGCTAAACTTGATATAAACAAAACCCAGTTGTTCATGGCGGCTCTAGATGTAAATAAATAGAGGGGAGGACGACCAAAGGGGTGCTAGAGTCGTCCTCCAACCCTAGGACGCGTCCCTAATGGACTCAACTTGATACATGGGCCATTGGTCCAAAATAGGGTGACGCAACACCAAAACAGAAAAAGGTGTCGGCACGAAAACAAGGACTGCGCCCGACTCATAAGCTGCATAGATATGTGGTTGGACCCATTGGAAAGTAGACTTCATGTGCTTTCCAACAAGTATAGGAATGTCCCAGTTGGAGTCCATATGACGCCGTGGTGATCCATACAACTTAGAGTTATTTTCCAGTCCGAATCCAACTCCCAAAACGTGTTGGGTTTGGACTCTTTGTTTCCTTGCTTTAGAAGCGACGTGGTAACTTGATAGAGGATGTTGTGGAGGCTTGGACCTGATCTCCAATCACCTTTGTTAAGTTATCACTCTTCCCATATGCAATCAGCCCTTGAAGTTGGTGTTGCCTCAAATTCTGAATGCAGTTGAACCTTCCCTTGCTGATCTTGTCCATTATTCCTGAGCAACACGAAAGTGCACGTGTCTCCATTGTCTAAATATGATTGACAAGAGTTTAAAACTGAACTTACTTGAAGGTTGAGTTGACGGGCACGAGCACGAGTAAGAGGACCAGCTATAGGTTGTGTCGGAGAGGATGTAGGACCAGCTATAGGTTTTGTCGGAGATGTAGGACCAGATATAGGTTGTGTCGGAGAGGATGTAGGAGAGGATGTATCGCTGGTGTTGATGTCCTCATCATCCTCCCTTTCTTGCATTTGAGTCGTCCTCGACTCAAGCTCATCTTCCTCACCCAAATAAGGCTTCAAATCTGCAATGTTAAATGTGGGACTAACCCCAAAATCTGCAGGAAGATCAAGCTTATATGCATTCTCATTAATTCGTTGCAGCACTTTAAAAGGACCATCACCTCTAGGCATCAATTTGGATTTTCTCAGTTCTGGAAATCTATCTTTTCGCAAATGCAACCAAACCAAATCCCCAGGTTCCAGAATCAATTGCTTTCTACCTTTATCTCCAGCGTATTTGTACTTAGCATGCATGCGCTCTATGTTTTGTTTAGTGGCTTCATGCAATTTTAACATCAATTCAGCACGTTGCTTAGCATCAAAATTTATTTTTTCAGAACTTGGCAAAGGCATTAAATCAATAGGAGCACGTGGCAAGAAGCCATAGACAATCTCAAAAGGACACATTTTTGTAGTAGAATGCAATGAACGATTATAGGCGAACTCAATATGAGGCAAACATTCTTCCCACATCTTAATATTCTTCTTTAAAACAGCCCTTAACATAGTGGATAAAGTTCTATTAACAACTTCAGTTTGACCATCAGTTTGGGGATGACAAGTGGTGGAAAATAAAAGCTTAGTCCCCAATTTGAACCACAAAGTCTTCCAAAAATGACTAAGAAATTTAGCATCACGATCAGAAACAATTGTGTTGGGCACACCATGTAAGCGAACAATTTCTCAAAAGAACAAATCAGCAATATTTGTAGCATCATCAGTTTTATGACATGGTATGAAATGTGCCATCTTAGAAAATCTATCAACAACCACAAACACACTATCACGTCCCCTCCTAGTCCTCGGTAGTCCCAACACAAAATCCATAGATATATCCTCCCAAAGAGCATTAGGAACAGGAAGAGGTAAATACAAACCATGGGGATTTAACTGTGACTTTGCCTTTTGACATGTTGTGCAATGAGCAACAAACCTCTCCACATCTCTCCTCATCCTG
>NC_012874.2:47665492-47667179 GCF_000003195.3 Sorghum bicolor
CTCTTTGATGACGTGTGTCATATGGAATCTCGCTTTGGTGTGCTTAGAGATAGTATTAGTTTCGGTGCAAGATATGTGCACGGTTTGCGCCTAATGCACCAAAGTCTAAGAAACCATTTTGGAAGCACCTGTTGGTACTCCTAGGTGAAGAGGCTCAAGTGGAGGCTCAGTTTGGTCTGTTTAGAGATAGTGCTAATCTTGATGCAAGATAGGTGCACGATTTGCATGGAACATACCATATGCTCAGAAATCAATTTGGACGCACCAGATGGAACTCCTAGATGACATGTGTCATATGGAATCTCACTTCGTTCCGTTTGGAGACAGTGTTAGTTTCAGTGCAAGATAGGTGCACGGTTTGCACCTAATGCACCATAGGATAAAAAACCGTTTTGGACGCACCCGATGGTACTCCTAGGTCAAGGGGCTAAAGTGAAAGCTCGGTTTGGTCTATTTGGAGATAGTGCTAATCTTGATGCAACATAGATGCACGGTTTGCATGGAACATACGATATGCTCAGAAATCAATTAGGACACACCTGATATAACTCCTTGATGATGTGTGTCATATGGAATCTTGCTTCGGTTCGTTTAGAGACTGTTAGTTTTGGTAGAAGATATGTGCATGGTTTACGCCTAATGCACCATAAGCTAAGAAACCATTTTAGACGCACACGATGGTACTCGTAGTTGAAGAGGCTCAAGTGGAGGCTCGATTTGGTCTGTTCGGATATAGTGCTAATCTTGATGCAAGATAGTTGCACAGTTTGAATGGAACGTACCATATGTTAAGAAATCAATTTGGACGCACCCAATGGAACTCCTAGATGACGTGTGTCACATGGAATCTCGCTTCGCTCTGTTTGGAGACAATGTTAGTTTCGATGCAAATAGGTGCATAGTTTGTGCCTAATGCACCGGAGTCTAAGAAACCATTTTTGACGCACCTGTTTGTACTCCTAGATGAAGAGGCTCAAGTGGAAGCTCGGTTCGGTCTGTTTGGAGATACTGCTAATCTTGATGCAAGATAGGTGCACGGTTTGCACAGAACATACAATATGCTTGGAAATCAATGTGGATGCACCCGATGGAACTCCTTGATGACGTGTGTCATATGGAATCTCGCTTTGGTCTGTTTAGAAACAGTGTTAGTTTCGGTGCAAGATATGTGCATGGTTTGTGCCTACTGCACCATAGTCTAAGAAACCATTTTGGAAGCACCTGTTGGTACTTCGGTGTAGAGGCTCAAGTGGAAGCTCAGTTTGATCTGTTTGGAGATAGTGCTAATCTTGATGCAAGATAGGTGCATGATTTGCATGGAACATACCATATGCTTAAAAATCAATTTGGACGCACCCAATGGAAAACCATTTTGAACGCACCTGTTGGTACTCCTAGTTGAAGATACTCAAGTGGAAGCTCGGTTTGGTCTGTTTCAAGACTGTGCTAATCTTAATGCAAGATAGGTGCACAGTTTGTATGAAACATACCATATGCTCAGAAATCAATTTGGACGCACCCGTTGGAACTCCTAGATGACGTGTATCTTATGGAATCTCGTTCGGTCTGTTTGGAGAGTGCTAGTTTCAGTGCAAGATAGGTGCATGGTTTGTGCCTAATGCACCATAGGCTAAAAAACCATTTTAGACACACCCGATGGTACTCCTAAGTGAAGATGCTCAAGTGA
>NC_012874.2:47671493-47685211 GCF_000003195.3 Sorghum bicolor
AAACGAACAGAGCTAGCTGGAATGCATAGCTTGTTAGCTCTAAACACAAACCCATCACTGACGATGAATTTATCCCACCCTTTTCTATCTTTACAATGCAGCAACACGTCTCTAAAATCAGCATCATGAACATATTGGTCTTTAATTGTTTCTAACCCAAATATCTTGTAATCAAGTTGATTCAGCAAAGTATATCTCTGTGATAAAGCATCAGCAATAATATTTTCCTTCCCTTTCTTGTGCTTAATAATATAAGGAAAAGATTCAATAAATTCAACCCATTTTGCATGCCTACGATTCAGTTTTCCTTGACTACGAATATGTTTCAAAGATTCATGATCAGAATGGATAATAAACTCTTTGGGCCACAAATAATGCTGCCATGTCTCTAATGTTCTAACAAGAGCATAGAGTTCTTTATCATAAGTTGAATAATTGAGAACAGGCCCACTCAAATTCTCACTAAAATATGCAATAGGTTTTCCCTCTTGTAATAAAACACTTCCCAAACCAATTCCACTAGCATCACATTCAAGCTCAAAAGTCTTATTAAAATCAGGAAGTTGTATGAGAGGTGCATGAGTTAACTTAACTTTCAACATGTTGAATGAATTCTCTTGTGCTTTGCCCCAATCAAAAGGCACCCCCTTCTTTGTAAACTCATTCAATGGTGCAGCAATGGTGCTGAAATCCTTCACAAAACAGCGATAGAATCCAGCAAGTCCTAGGAAACTCCGCACCTGGGTGATAGTATTTGGGACAGGCCATCCCTGTATAGCTTCCACCTTGGCTTGATCAACCTCAATTCCCTGTGGAGTCACAACATAACCAAGAAAAGACACTCGATCGGTGCAAAAGGTGCACTTCTCAAGGTTACCAAATAAACGTGCCTCGCGTAGTGCATTAAAAACAGCACGTAAATGATCAAGATGTTCATCCAATGATTTGCTGTAAATCAATATGTCATCAAAATATACGACAACAAATTTCCCAATGAAAGCACGCAAGACCTCGTTCATTAATCTCATGAAAGTACTAGGTGCATTAGTTAACCCAAAAGGCATGACTAACCACTCATACAAACCGAACTTAGTTTTGAAAGCAGTTTTCCATTCATCTCCCAATTTCATACGAATCTGGTGGTACCCACTACGTAAATCAACTTTTGAAAACATAACAGCACCACTCAGCTCATCTAGCATATCATCTAATCGTGGAATAGGGTGTCGATATCGAATGGTGATATTATTAATAGCTCTACAATCAACACACATACGCCATGTTCCATCTTTCTTAGGCACTAAAATTACTGGAACAGCACAAGGACTAAGAGATTCTCGGACATAACCTTTGTCTAGTAGTTCTTGCACTTGTCGCTGAATTTCCTTTGTTTCCTTTGGGTTTGTCCTGTATGGTGCATGATTTGGCAAAACTGCTCCAGGAATAAGATCAATTTGGTGCTCAATCCCACGTAGTGGAGGCAGCCCCACTGGTACCTCACTTGGAAAAACATCAGAATACTCCTGCAAAACGTTAGCAACAGCAGGGGGCAAAGAACATTGCATATCCTCAATTGAAATCAAAGCATCCTTGCATATCAAAGCATAAGCAACAGAAGTGGATGCATTGAACTCATTAATATCTGATTTGGTAGCTATCATACAACGTCCTTTCAGTTTTATCTCATCTTTGTTACCAATTACAGATTTATCATTTTTATTGCTCTTGCTCTTTGCTTTAGTAGCCCTAGCAACATCAGTTTGCATAATAGTTTCAGGGGACATAGGATGCAACACAATTTTGCGATCATGGTATAGAAAAGAATACTGATTTGATCTACCATGATGCATAGAATCTCTATCAAATTGCCAAGGTCTACCTAGCAGAATGTTACAAGCTTGCATAGGCACAACATCACATTCAACAATATCTTTGTAGGATCCGATGGAAAAATTAATTCTCACAAGTCTAGTTACCTTTGCCTTACCACTGTTGTTCAGCCATTGGATGTAGTAGGGATGCGGGTGTGGTTTGGTGTTGAGGGCAAGCTTCTGCACCATATCGCTGCTTGCCAAGTTGTTGCAGCTACCTCCATCAAAGATCATGCGACAAGAACGCTCTTTGATGACACACTTTGTTTGGAATAAAATGTGTCGCTGATTTTGCTCCGCCATCTCCATTTGTGCACTAAGCACTCGCTGCACGATCAAGCTCTCATAGTGGTCCGCTTCACTTGCATTAATATGTTCTTCTATTTGATCTTCATTACCTGCATGGTCAGTCGCAAGCAGTGCAAGTGTATCCTCATTAAAATCACTAGCAGATGAGTACTCACCATCATCCCTGACAATCATAACTCGCTTGTTTGGGCAGTCACGCATCATGTGCCCATATCCCTTGCACCGATGACATTGTATGTTGCTTGTTCTACCCGTCGATGCCACGGATGAAGTACTCGCAGCAGGCTTTTGCATCGACTTCGCAACTGAATTGGTGGGGGCAGCTCGAGCCTTGTCACTAGATGATGGAGTAGAAATACATGTAGATGGAGTTGAAGCCATGTGTTGCTGCCATGAATTAGCCTTCCCTGCAGAAATATTACTCCTTGCGCTAGCACGTCGTCCCTGCACTTCCCTTTCAGCTTTACAAGCAAGATGAAACAAACGGGTTACATTATTGTATTCTTTGTAAGCGAGGATGTCCTGAATTTCCCGATTTAACCCACCCAAAAATCTAGCCATATCCGGTTCCTCATCCTCCTCTAGGTTACAACGCAACATACCCGTTTGTAATTCCTGATAATATTGTTCTACACTTTTAGCACCTTGTCTTAATTCCTGCAACTTATTTATCATATCACGCGCATAGTAAGATGGAACAAATCTAGCTCTCATGGCCCTTTTCAGCGCATCCCAAGTTCTAGGTAAGTTATTAGGATTTTTCTTTCCATATTCTATCCACCAAACAGAAGCAAAATCTATAAACTCACTAGTAGCAGCCCTAACACGTGTAGTCTCAGGAAATTCATGACATGCAAACTTTTGATCAACAGCAATCTTCCAAGTGATGTAAGCATCAGGGTCATATTTACCATCAAAAGGGGCTATCTTAAATTTAATCTTACTGAAAGCATCATCATTATTGTGTATCTCGCGTCGGCGGTTGCCACCCATACCTCTACGGTTGTGACAAAGGCGACGTCGATCACGAGTGTCTTGATCATCATGTTCAGTATCACCAGTGTAGTCATCTTCATGACTACCGTGCTCTCGATCTCCCTCCTTTTCTTCTTTTTGCTTCTCTTTATCTTCGGTGTGGAAAGCATCAAATCGCCTTAGGAGAGCAGCAAGGCTTTTGTCGACACTAGCAACGGATTCCTCCAAACTTGTGAGCTTGTTGTTTGTGGCAATCTGCGTAGCCTCCAACTGCCCCAGCTTTTCATTTGTCACCTACAAGTCGTTATCAAGTCCCTCTGTGTGCAGCTTCACTTTCCTTTCAAAATGTTGTATGATTCCCTTAGTGCGAGGTGTAAGTGGTGTTTCGTTACCATCATCTGCCCCTGGCATGGTTCAAAGACAAAGACAACAAAAAGGCAAGTGAAGAAATAAAAGCCCTACAACTACTAGGATGTAGCTACAGCAAGTCGCTCACACTCAACCTGTAACACAAGTTCTTACCAATTCTTACCTTGCTTGACAGGAGGGGTCGTCTACCAACAAGTGTACAGCAATGGACGAAGTGTATCGGTGCTGCAGCACAAGACCTGTCAAGCTGTAGAGTATGTGGAGCTATAGGTGGGCTGAAATAAGGAACGAACTAGCACCACGTTAGTTATAAAAGCGAGCTGAATAAGCGTTCGACGATGGTACTGTGCTGGTCCTAGGCTAGACCGTGCTAGAGACGTGAGCCTGGACACAAAGGAAAACCACAGCACACCCCCGAAAACAAGGTGGAACAAACCTAAAATCAATATGAAAAAACAGCCCCTTTTTTTTCTTTTGAATCTTTTCTCTTTTCTTTTTTTTTCTTTTTTTTTCTTTTTTTTTGGGCAACCTCAAAAACTGATTATATGAACAAAAGAATACAAAAGAGCAATTCGCTACACACACTCTCTCTCTCTCTCTCTAGAGTAAGGCCGAACAAGTATGGAGTTATCTTTCTTTTTAGATCACAGTTCAATTCGGACTTCACAACAGATTCGACAGAGAGAAGATATGGTAATACTCGGCTGTGTATAGATGGTGACAAGAACTTGAAACTCTAAAGGACTAGACACTAAGACCAGCAACTCGACACAAACCGAAGCAACGCAACTTCAACAAGCCCTAACTAAAACGGTACTAGCCAAGGCACAAAGGTTTAATAGGATTATGGAAAAACTAATCTACTATATTTTTTTGGCTTTTCTGGACTATAGGAAATTAATTAAAAACAGCAAAGGATTAGAAGTCTCTCACCGAAGAACCTTGCTCTGATTACCAACTGATGCGAACTCGCTAGGGTTTTTGCCCGATCTTTCGATGAGAGGCGCTGGATAACTCGATTGGTGGATGGAGATGACGTTCACGGCCCGACTACAGCCCTCAAGACCGCGCCTTAGCAACCGATACACCACGTCCAATAGCCGTCACGATCTTGTGGAGCGCGACAACCAGCCCCTAGGGCTCCCGTCCTGCAAGCAATCGAAGAACTAGCAAGAACGAGGAAACAAGCACTAAATTTGCAAGATGAATTGAATGTTTCAAACTGAATCTGAATCAACAATGGGGTTCCGAAGACAAGGAGACGGGCGGCTGATCCTGCACGCGCGCCTACAAGCAAGTAGCGAAGGCTAATCTTGATCTAAACAAAACCCAGTTGTTCATGGCGGCTCTAGATGTAAATAAATAGAGGGGAGGACGACCAAAGGGGTGCTAGAGTCATCCTCCAACCCTGGGACGCGTCCCTAATGGACTCAACTTGATACATGGGCCATTGGTCCAAAATAGGGTGATGCAGCACCAAAACAGAAAAAGGTGTCGGCACGAAAACAAGGACTGCGCCCGACTCATAAGCTGCATAGATATGTGGTTGGACCCATTGGAAACTAGACTTCATGAGCTTTCCAACAAGTATAGGAACGTCCCAGTTGGAGTCCATATGACGCCTTGGTGATCCATATAAGTTAGAGTTATTTTCCAGTCCGAATCCAACTCCCAAAACGTGTTGGGTTTGGACTCTTTGTTTCCTTGCTTTAGAAGCGACGTGGTAACTTAATAGAGGATGTTGTGGAGGCTTGGACCTGATCTCCAATCACCTTTGTTAAGTTATCACTCTTCCCATATGCAATCAGCCCTTGAAGTTGGTGTTGCCTCAAATTCTGAATGCAGTTGAACCTTCCCTTGCTGATCTTGTCCATTATTCCTGAGCAACACGAAAGTGCACGTGTCTCCATTGTCTAAATATGATTGACAAAAGTTTAAAACTGAACTTACTTGAAGGTTGAGTTGACGGGCACGAGCACGAGTAAGAGGACCAGCTATAGGTTGTGTCGGAGAGGATGTAGGACCAGCTATAGGTTGTGTCGGAGATGTAGGACCAGATATAGGTTGTGTCGGAGAGGATGTAGGAGAGGATGTATCGCTGGTGTTGATGTCCTCATCAAGATAGGTGCACAGTTTGCACCTAATGCACCATAGTCTAAGAAACCATTTTGAACGCACCTGTTGGTACTCCTAGTTGAAGAGGCTCAAGTCGAAGGTCGGTTTGTTTTGTTTCGAGACAGTGCTAATCTTAATGCAAGATAGGTGCACAGTTTGCATGAAACATACCATATGCTCAGAAATCTATTTGGACGCACCCGTTGGAACTCCTAGATGACGTGTATCTTATGTAATCTCTTTCGGTCTGTTTGGAGAGTGTTAGTTTCATTGCAAGATAGGTGCACGATTTGCGCCTAATGCACCATAGGCTAAAAAACCATTTTGGACACACCCAATGGTACTCCTAGGTGAAGAGGCTCAAGTGAAAGCTCGTTTCAGTCTATTTGCAGATAGTGCTAAACTTGATGCAAGATAGGTGTATAGTTTGCATGGAAAGTACCATATGCTCAAAAATTAATTTGGACGCACCTTACGAAACTCGTAGATGACGTGTGTCATATGGAATCTCGCTTTGGTCCGTTTGAAGGCAGTGTTAGTTTCAGTGCAAGATAGGTGCACAGTTTGCGCCTAATGCACCGTAGTCCAAGAAACCATTTTGGAAAATCTGTTGGTACTCAAAGGAGAAGAGGCTCAAGTGGAAGCTTGGTCCAGTCTGTTTGGACAGTGCTAATTTTGATGCAAGATAGGTGCATGGTTTGCATGGAACGTACCATATGCTCAAACATCAATGTGGATGCAACTGATGGAAATCCTAGATGACGCGTGTCATATGGAATCTCGCTTCGGTCCGTTTGGTGATAACATAAGTTTTGGTGCAAGATAGGTGCACAGTTTGTGTCTAAAGCACCCACAGTCTAAGAAACCATTTTGAACGCACCTGTCGGTACTCCTAGGTGAAGAGGCTCAAGTGGAAGTTCGGTTCATTCTGTTTCGAGACAGTGCTAATCTTAATGCTTGATAGGTGCATAGTTTGCACTGAACGTACCAGATGCTCGGAAATAGATTTGGATGCACCCGATGGAACTCCTAGATGATGTGTGTCATATGGAATCTTGCTTCAGTCCGTTTGGAGACAATATTAGTTTCAGTGCAAGATAGGTGCACAGTTTGCACCTAATGCACCATAGTCTAAGCAACCATTTTGAACGCACCTGTTGGTACTCCTAGTTGAAGAGTCTCAAGTCGAAGCTCGGTTTAGTTTGTTTCGAGACAGTGCTAATCTTAATGCAAGATAGGTGCACAGTTTGCATGAAACATACCATATGCTTAGAAATCAATTTGGACGTACCCGTTGGAACTCCTTGATGATGTGTATCTTATGGAATCTCTTTGGGTCTGTTTGGAGAGTGTTAGTTTCAGTGCAAGATAGGTGCACGGTTTGCGCCTAATGCACCATAGGCTAAAAAACAATTTTGGACACACCCAATGGTACTCCTAGGTGAAGAGGCTCAAGTGAAAGCTCGATTCGGTCTATTTGCAGATAGTGCTAAACTTGATGCAAGATAGGTGTATAGTTTGCATGGAAAGGACCATATGATTAAAAATCAATTTGGACGCACCTTACAGAACTCGTAGATGACGTGTGTCGTATGGAATCTCGCTTTGGTCCGTTTGAAGGCCAGTGTTAGTTTCAGTGCCAAGATAGGTGCACAGTTCGCGCCTAATGCACCGTAGTCTAAGAAACCATTTTGGACAATCTGTTGGTACTCAAAGGTGAAGAGGCTCAAGTGGAAGCTTGGTCAGGTCTATTTGGACAATGCTAATCTTGATACAAGATAGGTGCATGGTTTGCATGGAACGTACCATATGCTCAAACATCAATGTGGATGCAACTGATGGAAATCCTAGATGACGCGTGTCATATGGAATCTCGCATCGGTCCGTTTGGTGATAATATAAGTTTTGCTGCAAGATAGGTGCACAGTTTGCGTCTAAAGCGCCCACAGTCTAAGAAACCATTTTGAACGCAGATGTTGGTACTCCTATGTGAAGAGGCTCAAGTGGAAGGTCAGTTCGTTCTGTTTCCAGACAGTGCTAATCTTAATGCAAGATAGATGCATGGTTTGCATGGAATGTCTCATATGCTTGGAAATACATTTGGATGCACCCAATGGAACTCCTAGATGATGTGTGTCATACGGAATCTCGCTTCAGTCCGTTTGGAGACAATATTAGTTTCAATGCAAGATAGGTCCACAGTTTCCACCTAATCCACCATAGTCTAAGAAACCATTTTGAACACACCTATTGGTACTCCTAGTTGAAGATGCTCAAGTGGAGGCTCGGTTTGGTCTGTTTCAAGACAGTGCTAATCTTAATGCAAGATAGGTGCACAGTTTGTATGAAACATACCATATGCTCAGAAATCAATTTGGACGCAACCGTTGGAACTCCTAGATGACGTGTATCTTATGGAATCTCGTTCGGTCTATTTGGAGAGTGTTAGTTTCAGTGCAAGATAGATGCATGGTTTGCGCCTAATGCACCATAGGCTAAAAAACCATTTTGGACACACCCGATGGTACTCCTAGGTGAAGATGCTCACGTGAAAGCTCGGTTCGGTCTATTTGGAGATAGTGCTAAACCTAATGCAAGATAGGTGTACAATTTGCATGGAAAGTACAATATGCTCAAAAATCAATTTGGACGCACCTTACGGAACTCATAGATGACGTGTGTCATATGAAATCTTGCTTTGTTCCGTTTGAAGGCAGTGTTAGTTTCAGTGCAAGATAGGTGCACAGTTTGCGCATAATGCACCGTAGTCTAAGAAAACATTTTAGAAAATCTGTTGGTACTCAAAGGTGAAGAGGCTTAAGTGGAAGCTTGGTCTGGTCTGTTTGGACAGTGCTAATGTTGACGCAAGATAGGTGCATGGTTTGCATGGAATGTACCATATGCTCAAACATCAAGATAGGTGCACAGTTTGTGTCTAAAGCACCCACAGTCTAAGAAACCATTTTGAACGCACCTATTGGTACTCCTAGGTGAAGAGGCTCAAGTGGAAGCTCGGTTCGTTCTGTTTCGAGACAGTGCTAATCTTAATGCAAGATAGGTGCATAGTTTGCATGGAACGTACCATATGCTCGGAAATAAATTTGGATGCACCCGATGGAACTTCTAAATGATGTGTGTCATGGAATCTCGGTTCAGTCTGTCTGGAGACAATATTAGTTTTAATGCAAGATAGGTGCACAGTTTGCGTCTAATGCACCCGCAATCTAAGAAACTGATGAGGACATCAACACCAGCGATACATCCTCTCCGACACAACCTACAGCTGGTCCTCTTACTCGTGCTCGTGTTCATCAACTTAATAATCAAGTGAGTTCCTTGATAAGCTCGTGTCCATCTTGTTTAGACAATGGAAACGCGTGCACTCTTGTTTTGATTAGGAACCAAGGAGAAGACCGAAAGGGAGAAGGACTCACACTCGCTGGATTCGGACAGCAGCAAAGCGCCAACTTGTGACCATTACCACGGTTGCATACTGATTCGGATTCAGGCGCTTCAGGTCTTGTTGGAAAGCTTATCAAGTCTACTTTCATATGAATCAAGTCCCACGTCAATACCTTTTCGGCAGCAGCGGCAATGATCCAATTACCGTTGATAGGTCTTGCTGTCCAGGGTGCTGCGTCACCTCATTTTGGGCTGATGGCTTATGTATCAAGTTGGGTCCATTAGGGACGCGTCCTAGGGTTGGAGGACGACCCCAACACCTCTTTGGTCGTCAATCCATCTACTTATATCCCTCTAGAGCCGCCATGGTCGTTGGGTTTTGTTTAGATCAAGTTTAGCCTTCGCTACTTGCTTGTAGGCGCGCGTGCAGGATCAGCCGCCCGTCTCCTTGTCTTCGGAACCCCATTGTTGATTCAGATTCAGTTTGAAACCTTCAATTCATCTTGCAAATTCAGTGCTTGTTTCCTCGTTCTTGCTAGTTCTTCGATTGCTTGCAGGACGGGAGCCCTAGGGGCTGGTTGTCGCGCTCCACAAGATCGTGACGGCTGTTGGACGTGGTGTATCGGTTGCTAAGGCGCGGTCTTGAGGGCTGTAGTCGGACCGTGAACGTCATCACCATCCACCAATCGAGTTATCCCCGTCTCTCATCAAAAGATCAGGCAAAAACCCTAGCGGGTTCGCATCAGTTGGTAATCAGAGCAAGGTTCTTCGGTGAGAGACTTCTAATCCTTTGCTGTTTTTAATTAATTTCCTATAATCCAGAAAAGCCAAAAAAAATATAGTAGATTAGTTTTTCCATAATCCTATTAAACCTTTGTGCCTTGGCTAGTACCGTTTTAGTTAGGGCTTGTTGAATTTGCATTGCTTCGGTTTGTGTCGAGTTGCTGGTCTTAGTGTCTAGTCCTTTAGAGTTTCGAGTTCTTGTCACCATCTATCTATACACCGCCGAGTATTACCATATCTTCTCTCTGTCGAATCTGTTGCGAAGTCCGAATTGAACTGTGGTCTTGGTCCGGATCGAGTAGAGTTCCAATCTGAGTTCCACCAACGTGATAAAAAGAAGGATAACTCCATACTTGTTCGACCTTACTCCATACTGTACCGGAATACCGCTGTACTTTCAGAAAAAAGTGTGTGTAGCGAATTGCTCTTTTGTATTCTTTTGTTCATATAATCAGTTTTTGAGGTTGCCCAAAAAAATAAAAAAAAAGAAAAAAAAAGAGAAAAGATTCAAAAAAAAAGAAGGGGCTGTTTTTCATATTGATTTTAGGTTTCTTCCACCTTGTTTTCGGGGGTGTGCTGTGGTTTTCCTTTGTGTCCAGGCTCGCGTCTCTAGCACGGTCTAGCCTAGGACCAGCACAGTACCATCGTCGAACGCTTATTCAGCTCGCTTTTATAACTAACGTGGTGCTAGTTCGTTCCTTGTTTCAGCCCACCTATAGCTCCACATACTCTACAGCTTG
This sequence comes from Sorghum bicolor, assembly GCF_000003195.3. NCBI lineage: Eukaryota > Viridiplantae > Streptophyta > Magnoliopsida > Poales > Poaceae > Sorghum > Sorghum bicolor. The sequence continues at coordinate 47,682,058 of NC_012874.2, forward strand.
ACAGGTCTTGTGCTGCAGCACCGGTACACTTCGTCCATTGCTGTACACTTGTTGGCAGACGACCCCTCCTGTCAAGCAAGGTAAGAATTGGTAAGAACTTGTGTTACAGGTTGAGTGTGAGCGACTTGCTGTAGCTACATCCTAGTAGTTGTAGGGCTTTTATTTCTTCACTTGCCTTTTTGTTGTCTTTGTCCTTGAACCATGCCAGGGGCAGATGATGGTAACGAAACACCACATACACCTCGCACTAAGGGCATCATACAACATTTTGAAAGGAAAGTGAAGCTGCACACAGAGGGACTTGATAATGACTTGTAGGTGACAAATGAAAAGCTGGGGCAGTTGGAGGCTACGCAGATTGCCACAAACAACAAGCTCACAAGTTTGGAGGAATCCGTTGCTAGTGTGGACAAAAGCCTTGCTGCTCTCCTAAGGCGATTTGATGATTTACACACCGAAGATAAAGAGAAGCATAAAGAAGAAAAGGAGGGAGATCGAGAGCATGGTAGTCATGAAGATGACTACACTGGTGATACTGAACATGATGATCAAGACACTCGTGATCGACGTCGCCTTCGTCACAACCGTAGAGGTATGGGTGGCAACCGCCGACGCGAGGTACACAATAATGATGATGCTTTCAGTAAGATTAAATTTAAGATACCCCCTTTTGATGGTAAATATGACCCTGATGCTTACATCACTTGGGAGATTGCTATTGATCAAAAGTTTGCATGTCATGAATTTCCTGAGACTACACGTGTTAGGGCTGCTACTAGTGAGTTTACAGATTTTGCTTCTGTTTGGTGGATAGAATATAGAAAGAAAAATCCTAATAACTTACCTAGAACTTGGGATGCGCTGAAAAGGGCCATGAGAGCTAGATTTGTTCCATCTTACTATGCGTGTGATATGATAAATAAGTTGCAGCAATTAAGACAAGGTGCTAAAAGTGTAGAAGAATATTATCAGGAATTACAAACGGGTATGTTGCGTTATAACCTAGAGGAGGATGAGGAACCGGCTATGGCTAGATTTTTGGGTGGGTTAAATCTGGAAATTCAGGACATCCTCGCTTACAAAGAATACAATAATGTAACCCGTTTGTTTCATCTTGCTTGTAAAGCTGAAAGGGAAGTGCAGGGACGACGTGCTAGCGCAAGGAGTAATATTTCTGCAGGGAAGGCTAATTCATGGCAGCAACGCGTGGCTTGAACTCCATCTACACGTATTTCTACTCCATCATCTAGTGACAAGACTCGAGCTGCCCCCACCAATTCAGTTGCGAAGACGATGCAAAAGCCTGCTGCGAGTACTTCATCCGTGGCATCGACGGGTAGAACAAGCAACATACAATGTCACCGGTGCAAGGGATATGGGCACATGATGCGTGACTGTCCAAACAAGCGAGTTATGATTGTCAGGGATGATGGTGAGTACTCATCTGCTAGTGATTTTGATGAGGATACACTTGCACTGCTTGCGACTGACCATGCAGGTAATGAAGATCAAATAGAAGAACATATTAATGCAGGTGAAGCGGACCACTATGAGAGCTTGATCGTGCAGCGAGTGCTTAGTGCACAAATGGAGATGGCAGAGCAAAATCAGCGACACATTTTATTCCAAACAAAGTGTGTCATCAAAGAGCGTTATTGTCGCATGATCATTGATGGAGGTAGCTGCAACAACTTGGCAAGCAGCGATATGGTGCAGAAGCTTGCCCTCAACACCAAACCACACCCGCATCCCTACTACATCCAATGGCTGAACAACAGTGGTAAGACAAAGGTAACTAGACTTGTGAGAATTAATTTTTCCATCGATCACTACAAAGATATTGTTGAATGTGATGTTGTGCCTATGCAAGCTTGTAACATTCTTCTAGGTAGACCTTGGCAATTTGATAGAGATTCTATGCATCATGGTAGATCAAATTAGTATTCTTTTCTATACCATGATCGCAAAATTGTGTTGCATCCTATGTCCCCTGAAACTATTATGCAAACTGATGTTGCTAGGGCTACTAAACAAAGTGTGAGAGCAATAAAAATGATAAATCTGTAATTGGTAACAAAGATGAGATAAAACTGAAAGGACGTTGTATGATAGCTACCAAATCAGATATTAATGAGTTCAATGCATCCACTTCTGTTGCTTATGCTTTGATATGCAAGGATGCTTTGATTTCAATTGAGGATATGCAATGTTCTTTGCCCCCTGCTGTTGCTAACGTTTTGCAGGAGTATTCTGATGTGTTTCCATGTGAGGTACCAGCGGGGCTGCCTCCACTACGCGGGATTGAGCACCAAATTGATCTTATTCCTGGAGCAGTTTTGCCAAATCATGCACCATACAGGACAAACCCGGAGGAAACAAAGGAAATTCAGCGACAAGTGCAAGAACTACTAGACAAAGGTTTTGTTCGAGAATCTCTTAGTCCTTGTGCTGTTCCAGTAATTTTAGTGCCTAAGAAAGATGGAACATGGCGTATGTGTGTTGATTGTAGAGCTATTAATAATATCACCATTCGATATCGACACCCTATTCCACGATTAGATGATATGCTAGATGAACTGAGTGGCGCTGTTGTGTTTTCAAAAGTTGATTTACGTAGTGGGTACCACCAGATTCGTATGAAATTGGGAGATGAATGGAAAACTGCTTTCAAAACTAAGTTCGGTTTGTATGAGTGGTTAGTCATGCCTTTTGGGTTAACTAATGCACCTAGTACTTTCATGAGATTAATGAAGGAGGTTTTGCGTGCTTTCATTGGGAAATTTGTTGTCGTATATTTTTGATGACATATTGATTTACAGCAAATTATTGGATGAACATCTTGATCATTTACGTGCTGTTTTTAATGCACTACGCGAGGCACGTTTATTTGGTAACCTTGAGAAGTGCACCTTTTGCACCGATCGAGTGTCTTTTCTTGGTTATGTTGTGACTCCATAGGGAATTGAGGTTGATCAAGCCAAGGTGGAAGCTATACAGGGATGGCCTGTCCCAAATACTATCACCCAGGTGCGGAGTTTCCTAGGACTTGCTGGATTCTATCGCCGTTTCGTGAAGGATTTCAGCACCATTGCTGCACCATTGATGAGCTACAGAGGTGCTTTTGATTGGCAAAGCACAGAGATTCATTCACATG
>NC_012874.2:47685662-47690384 GCF_000003195.3 Sorghum bicolor
TGTTAGAACATTAGAGACATGGCAGCATTATTTGTGGCCCAAAGAGTTTATTATCCATTCTGATCATGAATCTGTGAAACATATTCGTAGTCAAGGAAAACTGAATCGTAGGCATGCAAAATGGGTTGAATTTATTGAATCTTTTCCTTATATTATTAAGCACAAGAAAGGGAAGGAAAATATTATTGCTGATGCTTTATCACGGAGATATACTTTGCTGAATCAACTTGATTACAAAATATTTGGGTTAGAAACAATTAAAGACCAATATGTTCATGATGCTGATTTTAGAGACGTGTTGCTGCATTGTAAAGATGGAAAAGGGTGGAATAAATTCATCGTTAGTGATGGGTTTGTGTTTAGAGCTAACAAGCTATGCATTCCAGCTAGCTCTGTTCGTTTGTTGTTGTTGCAGGAAGCGCATGGAGGTGGCTTGATGGGACATTTTGGAGCCAAGAAGACCGAGGACATACTTGCTGGTCATTTCTTTTGGCCAAGGATGAAGAGAGATGTGGAGAGGTTTGTTGCTCGTTGCACAACATGTCAAAAGGCAAAGTCACGGTTAAATCCCCACGGTTTGTATTTACCTCTTCCTGTTCCTAATGCTCCTTGGGAGGATATATCTATGGATTTTGTGTTGGGACTACCAAGGACTAGGAGGGGACATGATAGTGTGTTTGTGGTTGTTGATAGATTTTCTAAGATGGCACATTTCATACCATGTCATAAAACTGATGATGCTACAAATATTGCTGATTTGTTCTTTCGAGAAATTGTTCGCTTACATGGTGTGCCCAACACAATTGTTTCTGATCGTGATGCTAAATTTCTTAGTCATTTTTGGAAGACTTTGTGGTTCAAATTGGGGACTAAGCTTTTATTTTCCACCACTTGTCATCCCCAAACTGATGGTAAAACTGAAGTTGTTAATAGATCTTTATCCACTATGTTAAGGGCTGTTTTAAAGAAGAATATTAAGATGTGAGAAGAATGTTTGCCTCATATTGAGTTCGTCTATAATCGTTCATTGCATTCTACTACAAAAATGTGTCCTTTTGAGATTGTCTATGGCTTCTTGCCACATGCTCCTATTGATTTAATGCCTTTGCCAAGTTCTGAAAAAATAAATTTTGATGCTAAGCAACGTGCTGAATTGATGTTAAAATTGCATGAAGCCACTAAACAAAACATAGAGCGCATGAATGCTAAGTACAAATGCGTTGGAGATAAAGGTAGAAAGCAATTGATTCTGGAACCTGTGGATTTGGTTTGGTTGCATTTGCGAAAAGATAGATTTCCAGAACTGAGAAAATCCAAATTGATGCCTAGAGCTGATGGTCCTTTTAAAGTGCTGCAACGGATTAATGAGAATGCATATAAGCTTGATCTTCCTGCAGATTTTGGGGTTAGTCCCACATTTAACATTGCAGATTTGAAGCCTTATTTGGGTGAGGAAGATGAGCTTGAGTCGAGGACGACTCAAATGCAAGAAAGGGAGGATGATGAGGACATCAACACCAGCGATACATCCTCTCCGACACAACCTATAGCTGGTCCTCTTACTCGTGCTCGTGTTCGTCAACTTAATAATCAAGTGAGTTCCTTGATAAGCTCGTGTCCATCTTGTTTAGACAATGGAAACGCGTGCACTCTTGTTTTGATTTGGAACCAAGGAGAAGACCGAAAGGGAGAAGGACTCACGCTCCCTGGATTCGGACAGCAGCAAAGCGTCAAATTGTGACCGTTACCACAGTTGCATACGGATTCGGATTCAGGCACTTCAGGACTTGTTGGAAAGCTTATCAAGTCTACTTTCATATGAATCAAGTCCCACGTCAATACCTGTTCGGCAGCAGCGGCAATGATCCAATTACCGTCGATAGGTCTTGCTGTCCAGGGTGCTGCGTCACCTCATTTTGGGCTGATGGCCCATGTATCAAGTTGGGTCCATTAGGGACGCATCCTAGGGTTGGAGGACGACCCCAACACCTCTTTGGTCGTCAATCCATCTACTTATATCCCTCTAGAGCCGCCATGGTTGTTGGGTTTTGTTTAGATCAAGTTTAGCCTTCGCTACTTGCTTGTAGGCGCGCGTGCAGGATCAACCGCCTGTCTCCTTGTCTTCGGAACCCCATTGTTGATTCAGATTCAGTTTGAAACCTTCAATTCATCTTGCAAATTCAGTGCTTGTTTCCTCGTTCTTGCTAGTTCTTCGATTGCTTGCAGGACGGGAGCCCTAGGGGCTGGTTGTCGCGCTCCACAAGATCGTGACGGCTGTTGGACGTGGTGTATCGGTTGCTAATGCGCGGTCTTGAGGGCTGTAGTCGGGCCGTGAACGTCATCTCCATCCACCAATCGAGTTATCCCCGTCTCTCATCAAAAGATCAGGCAAAAACCCTAGCGGGTTCGCATCACATATGACACACATCATCAAGGAGTTATATCAGGTGAGTCCAAATTGATTTCCAAGCATACGGTATGTTCCATGCAAACCGTGCACCTATTTTGCATCAAGATTAGCACTATCTCCAAACAGACCGAACCGAGCTTCCACTTGAGCCTCTTCATCTAGGAGTACCATCGGGTGTGTCCAAAATGGTTTCTTATTATATGGTGCAATAGGTGCAAACCGTGCACTTATCTTGCACCAAAACTAACACTGTCTCCAAACGGACCAAAGTGAGATTCCATATGACACATGTCATCTAGGAGTTCCATCTGGTGCGTCCAAATTGATTTCTAAGCATATGGTATGTTCCATGCAAATCATGCACCTATCTTGCATCAAGATTAGCACTATCTCCAAACAGATCGAACCGAGCATCCACTTGAGCCCCTTCACCTAGGAGTACCAACAAGTGCGTCTAAAATGGTTTCTTAGACTATGGTGCATTAGGTGCAAACTGTGCACCTATCTTGCACCGAAACTAACAATGTCTCCAAATGACAGAAGCGAGATTCCATATGACACACGTCATCAAGGACTTCTATCGGGTGCATCCAAATTCATTTCCAAGCATATGGTATGTTCCATGCAAACCATGCACCTTCCTTGCATAAGGATTAGCACTATCTCCAAACTGACCGAACCAAGCTTCCACTTGAGCCTCTTCACCTAGCAGTACCAAATAGTGCGTCCAAAATGGTTTCTTAGACTATGGTGAATTAGGTGCAAACTGTGCACCTATCTTGCACTAAAACTTACAATGTCTACAAATGGACCGAAGCAAGATTCCATGACACACGTCATCTAGGAGTTCCATTGGGTGCGTCCAAATTGATTTCTAAGCATATGCTATGTTCCTTGTCAATTATGCTCCTATCTTGCATCAAGATTAGCACTATCTCCAAACAGATCAAACCGAGCTTCCACTTGAGTCTCTTCATCGAAGTACCAACAGGTGCTTTCAAAATGGTTTTTGGACTATGGTGCATTAGGCACAAACCATGCACATATCTTGTACTGAAACTAACACTATTTCTAAACAGACCAAAGCGAGATTCCATATGACACATGTCATCAAGGAGTTCTATCGGGTGCATCCATATTGATTTCTAAGCATATGGTATGTTCCATGCAAACTGTGCACCTATCTTGCATCAAGATTAGCACTATCTCCAGACAGACCGAACCGAGCTTCCACTTGAGCCTCTTTTATATCGGAGTACAAACAGGTGCGTCCAAAATGGTTCCTTAGACTATGGTGCATTAGGCACAAACTATGCACCTATCTTGCCCCGAAACTAACATTGTCTCCAAACAGACCGAAGCGAGATTCCATATGACACACGTCATCTAGGAGTTCCATTGGGTGCGTCCAAATTAATTTCATAAACTATGGTACGTTCCATGCAAACTGTGCAACTATCTTGCATCAAGATTAGCACTATATCCGAGTAGACCAAATCGAGCCTCCACTTGAGCCTTTTCAACTACGAGTACCATCGGGTGGGTCTAAAATAGTTTCTTAGCCTATGGTGTATTAGGCGTAAACCGTGCACATATCTTCTACCAAAACTAACACTGTCTCTAAACGAACCGAAGCAGGATTCCATATGACACACATCATCAAGGAGTTATATCAGGTGAGTCCTAATTGATTTCTGAGCATACCGTATGTTCTATGCAAACCGTGCATCTATCTTGCATCAAACCGAGCTTTCACTTGAGCCCCTTGACCTAGGAGTACCATCGGGTGTGTCTAAAATGGTTTTTTATCCTATGGTGCATTAGGTGCAAACTGTGCACCTATCTTGCACCGAAACTAACGCTATCTCTAAACGGACTGAAGTGAGATTCCATATTACACATGTCATCTAGGAGTTCCATCTGGTGCGTCCAAATTGATTTCTGAGCATATGGTATGGTCCATGCAAATCGTGCACCTATCTTGCATCAAGAATAGCACTATCTCTAAACAGATCGAACCGAGCCTCCACTTGAGCCTCTTCACCTAGGAGTACCAACAGGTGCTTCCAAAATGGTTTCTTAGACTATGGTGCATTAGGCGCAAACCATGCACATATCTTGCACCGAAACGAACAATGTTTCTAGACACACCAAAGTGAGATTCCATATGACACATGTCATCAAGGAGTTTCGTCGGGTGCATCCAAATTGATTTCCAAGCATATGTTATGTTCCATGCAAACCGTGCACCTATCGGTTCATCAAGATTAGCATGTATCTCCAAACAGATAAATCCGAGCTTCCACTTGAAC
>NC_012874.2:47694138-47695458 GCF_000003195.3 Sorghum bicolor
CTATGGAGCATTAGGCACAAACCATGCACATATCTTGCACTGAAACTAACACTGTTTCTAAACAGACCAAAGCGAGATTCCATATGACACATGTCATCAAGGAGTTTTATCGGGTGCATCCATATTGATTTCTAAGCATATGGTATGTTCCATGCAAACTGTGCACCTATCTTACATCAAGATTAGCACTATCTCCAGACAGTCCGAACCGAGCTTCCACTTGAGCCTCTTTTATATCGGAGTACAAACAGGTGTGTCCAAAATGGTTCCTTAGACTATGGTGCATTGGGCACAAACTATGCACCTATCTTGCCCTGAAACTAACATTGTCTCCAAACAGACCGAAGTGAGATTCCATATGACACACGTCATCTAGGAGTTCCATTGGGTGCGTCCAAATTAATTTCATAACATATGGTACGTTCCATGCAAACTGTGCAACTATCTTGCATCAAGATTAGCACTATATCCGAGTAGACCAAATCGAGCCTCCACTTGAGCCTTTTCAACTACGAGTACCATCGGGTGGGTCTAAAATAGTTTCTTAGCCTATGGTGCATTAGGCATAAACCGTGCACATATCTTCTACCAAAACTAACACTGTCTCTAAACGAACCGAAGCAAGATTCCATATGACACACATCATCAAGGAGTTATATCAGGTGAGTCCTAATTGATTTCTGAGCATACCGTATGTTCTATGCAAACCGTGCATCTATCTTGCATCAAACCGAGCTTTCACTTGAGCCCCTTGACCTAGGAGTACCATCGGGTGTGTCTAAAATGGTTTTTTATCCTATGGTGCATTAGGTGCAAACTGTGCACCTATCTTGCACCGAAACTAACGCTATCTCTAAACGGACTGAAGTGAGATTCCATATTACACATGTCATCTAGGAGTTCCATCTGGTGCGTCCAAATTGATTTCTGAGCATATGGTATGGTCCATGCAAATCGTGCACCTATCTTGCATCAAGAATAGCACTGTCTCTAAATAGACCGAACCGAGCCTCCACTTGAGCCTCTTCACCTAGGAGTACCAACAGGTGCTTCCAAAATGGTTTCTTAGACTTTGGTGCATTAGGCGCAAACCGTGCACATATCTTGCATCGAAACTAATAATGTCTCTAAGCACACCAAAGCGAGATTCCATATGACACACGTCATCAAGCATATGGTATGTTCCTTGCAAATCATGCACCTATCTTGTATCAAGATTAGCACTATCTCCAAACAGATAAAACTGAGCTTCCACCTGAACCTCTTCACCAAAGATCCAACAGGTGCTTCCAAAATGGTTTCTTAGACTATGGTGCATTA
>NC_012874.2:47737605-47749148 GCF_000003195.3 Sorghum bicolor
GGATTTTTCTTTCCATATTCTATCCACCAAACAGAAGCAAAATCTCTAAACTCACTAGTAGCAGCCCTAACACGTGTAGTCTCAGGAAATTCATGACATGCAAACTTTTGATCAACAGCAATCTCCCAAGTGATGTAAGCATCAGGGTCATATTTACCATCAAAAGGGGGTATCTTAAATTTAATCTTACTGAAAGCATCATCATTATTGTGTACCTCGCGTCGGCGGTTGCCACCCATACCTCTACGGTTGTGACGAAGGCGACGTCGATCACGAGTGTCTTGATCATCATGTTCAGTATCACCAGTGTAGTCATCTTCATGACTACCGTGCTCTCGATCTCCCTCCTTTTCTTCTTTATGCTTCTCTTTATCTTCGGTGTGGAAAGCATCAAATCGCCTTAGGAGAGCAGCAAGGCTTTTGTCCACACTAGCAACGGATTCCTCCAAACTTGTGAGCTTGTTGTTTGTGGCAATCTGCGTAGCCTCCAACTGCCCCAGCTTTTCATTTGTCACCTGCAAGTCGTTATCAAGTCCCTCTGTGTGCAGCTTCACTTTCCTTTCAAAATGTTGTATGATGCCCTTAGTGCGAGGTGTAAGTGGTGTTTCGTTACCATCATCTGCCCCTGGCATGGTTCAAAGACAAAGACAATAAAAAGGCAAGTGAAGAAATAAAAGCCCTAAAACTACTAGGATGTAGCTACAGCAAGTCACTCACACTCAACCTGTAACACAAGTTCTTACCAATTCTTACCTTGCTTGACAGGAGGGGTCGTCTGCCAACAAGTGTACAGCAATGGACGAAGTGTATCGGTGCTGCAGCACAAGACCTGTCAAGCTGTAGAGTATGTGGAGCTATAGGTGGGCTGAAATAAGGAACGAACTAGCACCACGTTAGTTATAAAAGCGAGCTGAATAAGCGTTCGACGATGGTACTGTGCTGGTCCTAGGCTAGACCGTGCTAGAGACGCGAGCCTGGACACAAAGAAAAACCACAGCACACCCCCGAAAACAAGGTGGAACAAACCTAAAATCAATATGAAAAAACAGCCCCTTTTTTTCTTTTGAATCTTTTCTCTTTTCTTTTTTTTTCTTTTTTTTCTTTTTTTTGGGCAACCTCAAAAACTGATTATATGAACAAAAGAATACAAAAGAGCAATTCGCTACACACACACTCTCTCTCTCTCTAGAGTAAGGCCGAACAAGTATGGAGTTATCTTTCTTTTTGAACTCAGATTGGAACTCTACTCGATCCGGACCAAGACCACAGTTCAATTCAGACTTTGCAACAGATTCGACAGAGAGAAGATATGGTAATACTTGGCTGTGTATAGATGGTGACAAGAACTCGAAACTCTAAAGGACTAGACACTAAGACCAGCAACTCGACACAAACCGAAGCAACGCAAATTCAACAAGCCCTAACTAAAACGGTACTAGGCAAGGCACAAAGGTCTAATAGGATTATGGAAAAACTAATCTACTATATTTTTTTTTGGCTTTTCTGGACTATAGGAAATTAATTAAAAACAACAAAGGATTAGAAGTCTCTCACCGAAGAACCTTGCTCTGATTACCAACTGATGCGAACCCGCTAGGGTTTTTGCCCGATCTTTTGATGAGAGACGGGGATAACTCGATTAGTGGATGGAGATGACGTTCACGGCCCGACTACAGCCCTCAAGACCGCGCCTTAGCAACCGATACACCACGTCCAATAGCCGTCACGATCTTGTGGAGCGCGACAACCAGCCCCTAGGGCTCCCGTCCTGCAAGCAATCGAAGAACTAGCAAGAACGAGGAAACAAGCACTGAATTTGCAAGATGAATTGAAGGTTTCAAACTGAATCTGAATCAACAATGGGGTTCCGAATACAAGGAGACGAAAACAAGGACTGCGCCCGACTCATAAGCTGCATAGATATGTGGTTGGACCCATTGGAAAGTTGACTTCATGAGCTTTCCAACAAGTATAGGAACGTCCCAGTTGGAGTCCATATGACGCCGTGGTGATCCATACAAGTTAGAGTTATTTTCCAGTCCGAATCCAACTCCCAAAACGTGTTGGGTTTGGACTCTTTGTTTCCTTGCTTTAGAAGCAACGTGGTAACTTGATAGAGGATGTTGTGGAGGCTTGGACCTGATCTCCAATCACCTTTGTTAAGTTATCACTCTTCCTATATGCAATCAGCCCTTGAAGTTGGTGTTGCCTCAAATTCCGAATGCAGTTGAACCTTCCCTTGCTGATCTTGTCCATTATTCCTGAGCAACACGAAAGTGCACGTGTCTCCATTGTCTAAATATGATTGACAAGAGTTTAAAACTGAACTTACTTGAAGGTTGAGTTGACGGGCATGAGCACGAGTAAGAGGACCAGCTATAGGTTGTGTCGGAGAGGATGTAGGACCAGCTATAGGTTGTGCCAGAGAGGATGTAGGATATGTATCGCTGGTGTTGATGTCCTCATCATCACTCTTCCCATATGCAATCAGCCCTTAAAGTTGGTGTTGCCTCAAATTCTGAATGCAGTTGAACCTTCCCTTGCTGATCTTGTCCATTATTCCTGAGCAACACGAAAGTGCACGTGTCTCCATTGTCTAAATATGATTGACAAGAGTTTAAAACTGAACTTACTTGAAGGTTGAGTTGACGGGCACGAGCACGAGTAAGAGGACCAGCTATAGGTTGTGTCGGAGAGGATGTAGGACCAGCTATAGGTTGTGTCGGAGATGTAGGACCAGATATAGGTTGTGTCGGAGAGGATGTAGGAGAGGATGTATCGCTGGTGTTGATGTCCTCATCAAGATAGGTGCACAGCTTGCACCAAATGCACCATAGTCTAAGAAACCATTTTGAACGCACCTGTTGGTACTCCTAGTTGAAGAGGCTCAAGTCGAAGGTCGGTTTGGTTTGTTTCGAGACAGTGCTAATCTTAATGCAAGATAGGTGCACAGTTTGCATGAAACATACCATATGCTCAGAAATCTATTTGGACGCACCCGTTGGAACTCCTAGATGACGTGTATCTTATGTAATCTCTTTCGGTCTGTTTGGAGAGTGTTAGTTTCAGTGCAAGATAGGTGCACGATTTGCGCCTAATGCACCATAGGCTAAAAAACCATTTTGGACACACCCAATGGTACTCCTAGGTGAAGAGGCTCAAGTGAAAGCTCGTTTCGGTCTATTTGCAGATAGTGCTAAACTTGTTGCAAGATAGGTGTATAGTTTGCATGGAAAGTACCATATGCTCAAAAATTAATTTGGACGCACCTTACGAAACTCGTAGATGACGTGTGTCATATGGAATCTCGCTTTGGTCCGTTTGAAGGCAGTGTTAGTTTCAGTGCAAGATAGGTGCACAGTTTGCGCCTAATGCGCCGTAGTCCAAGAAACCATTTTGGAAAATCTGTTGGTACTCAAAGGAGAAGAGGCTCAAGTGGAAGCTTGGTCTAGTCTGTTTGGACAGTGCTAATCTTGATGCAAGATAGGTGCATGGTTTGCATGGAACGTACCATATGCTCAAACATCAATGTGGATGCAACTGATGGAAATCCTAGATGACGCGTGTCATATGGAATCTCGCTTCGGTCCGTTTGGTGATAACATAAGTTTTGGTGCAAGATAGGTGCACAGTTTGTGTCTAAAGCACCCACAGTCTAAGAAACCATTTTGAACGCACTTGTTGGTACTCCTAGGTGAAGAGGCTCAAGTGGAAGCTCGGTTCGTTCTGTTTCGAGACAGTGCTAATCTTAACGCAAGATAGGTGCATAGTTTGCATGGAACGTACCATATGCTCGGAAATAAATTTGGATGCACCCGATGGAACTTCTAGATGATGTGTGTCATATGGAATCTTGTTCAGTCCGTTTGGAGACAATATTAGTTTCAGTGCAAGATAGGTGCACAGTTTGCACCGAATGCACCATAGTCTAAGAAACTATTTTGAACGCACCTGTTGGTACTCCTAGTTGAAGAGGCTCAAGTCGAAGCTCGGTTTAGTTTGTTTCGAGACAGTGCTAATCTTACTGCAAGATAGGTGCACAGTTTGCATGAAACATACCATATGCTCAGAAATCAATTTGGACGCACCCGTTGGAACTCCTAGATGACGTGTATCTTATGGAATCTCTTTCGGTCTGTTTGGAGAGTGTTAGTTTTAGTGCAAGATAGGTGCACGGTTTGCGCCTAATGCACCATAGGCTAAAAAACCATTTTGGACACACCCAATGGTACTCCTAGGTGAATAGGCTCAAGTGAAAGCTCGATTCGGTCTATTTGCAGATAGTGCTAAACTTGATGCAAGATAGGTGTATAGTTTGCATGGAAAGTACCATATGCTCAAAAATCAATTTGGACGCACCTTACGGAACTCATAGATGACGTGTGTCATATGGAATCTTGCTTTAGTTCGTTTGAACGTAGTGTTAGTTTCAGTGCAAGATAGGTGCACAGTTTGCGCCTAATGCACCGTAGTCTAAGAAACCATTTTGGAAAATCTGTTGGTACTCAAAGGTGAAGAGGCTCAAGTGGAAGCTTGGTCCAGTCTGTTTGGACAGTTCTAATCTTGATGCAAGATAGGTGCATGGTTTACATGGAACGTACCATATCCTCAAACATCAATGTGGATGCAACTGATGGAAATCCTAGATGACGCGTGTCATATGGAATCTCGCTTCGGTCCATTTGGTGATAATATAAGTTTTGGTGCAAGATAGGTGCACAGTTTGCGTCTAAAGCACCCACAGTCTAAGAAACCATTTTGAACGCACCTGTTGGTACTCCTAGGTGAAGAGGCTCAAGTGGAAGCTCGGTTCGTTCTATTTCGAGACAGTGATAATCTTAATGCAAGATAGATGCATGGTTTGCATGGAATGTCTCATATGCTTGGAAATACATTTGGATGCACCCGATGGAACTCCTAGATGATGTGTGTCATACGGAATCTTGCTTCTGTCCGTTTGGAGACAATATTAGTTTCAATGCAAGATAGGTGCACAGTTTGCACCTAATGCACCATAGTCTAAGAAACCATTTTGAACGCACCTGTTGGTACTCCTAGTTGAAGATGCTCAAGTGGAAGCTCGATTTGGTCTGTTTTAAGACAGTGCTAATCTTAATGCAAGATAGGTGCACAGTTTGTAAGAAACAACCATATGCTCAGAAATCAATTTGGACGCACCCGTTGGAACTCCTAGATGACGTGTATCTTATAGAATCCCGTTCGGTCTGTTTGGAGAGTGTTAGTTTCAGTGTAAGACAGGTGCATGGTTTGCGCCTAATGCACCATAGGCTAAAAAACCATTTTGGACACACCCGATGGTACTCCTAGGTGAAGATGCTCAAGTGAAAGCTCGGTTCGGTCTATTTCGAGATAGTGCTAATCTTGATGCAAGATAGGTGTACAAATTGCATGGAAAGTACAATATGCTCAATAATCAATTTGGACGCACCTGAAGGAACTCGTAGATGACGTGTGTCATATGGAATCTCACTTTGGTCCGTTTGAAGGAAGTGTTAGTTTTAGTGCAAGATAGGTGCACAGTTTGCGCCTAATGCGCCATAGTCTAAGAAACCATTTTGGAAAATCTGTTGGTACTCAAAGGTGAAGAGGCTTCAGTGGAAGCTTGGTCTGGTCTGTTTGGAGATAGTGCTAATCTTGATGCAGATAGGTGCATGGTTTGCATGGAACGTACCATATGCTCAAAAATCAATGTGGATGCACCCAATGGAAATCCTAGATGACGCGTGTCATATGGAATCACGCATCGGTCCATTTGGTGATAATATAAGTTTTGGTGCAAGATAGGTGCACAGTTTGCGTCTAATGCACCCACAGTCTAAGAAACCATTTTGAACGCACCTGTTGGTACTCCTAGGTGAAGAGGCTCAAGTGGAAGCTCGGTTCGTTCTGTTTCGAGACAGTGCTAATCTTAATGCAAGATAGGTGCATAGTTTGCACTGAACGTACCATATGCTCGGAAATAGATTTGGATGCACCCGATGGAACTCCTAGATGATGTGTGTTATATGAAATCTTGCTTCAGTCCGTTTGGAGACAATATTAGTTTAAGTGCAAGATAGGTGCACAGTTTGCACCTAATGCACCATAGTCTAAGAAACCATTTTGAACGCACCTGTTGGTACTCCTAGTTGAAGATGCTCAAGTCGAAGGTCGGTTTGGTTTGTTTCGAGACGGTGCTAATCTTAATGCAAGATAGGTGCACAGTTTGCATGAAACATACCATATGCTCAGAAATCAATTTGGACGCACCCGTTGGAACTCCTAGATGACGTGTATCTTATGGAATCTCTTTCGGTCTGTTTGGAGAGTGTTAGTTTCAGTGCAAGATAGGTGCACGGTTTGCGCTTAATGCACCATAGGCTAAAAAACCATTTTGGACACACCCAATGGTACTCCTAGGTGAAGAGGCTCAAGTGAAAGCTCGTTTCGGTCTATTTGCAGATAGTGCTAAACCTGATGCAAGATAGGTGTATAGTTTGCATGGAAAGTACCATATGCTCAAAAATCAATTTGGACGCACCTTACGGAACTCATAGATGACGTGTGTCATATGAAATCTTGCTTTGTTCCGTTTGAAGGCAGTGTTAGTTTCAGTGCAAGATAGGTGCACAGTTTGCGCATAATGCACCGTAGTCTAAGAAAACATTTTAGAAAATCTGTTGGTACTCAAAGGTGAAGAGGCTCAAGTGGAAGCTTGGTCCGGTCTGTTTGGACAGTGCTAATCTTGATGCAAGATAGGTGCATGGTTTGCATGGAACGTACCATATGCTCAAACATCAATGTGGATGCAACTGATGGAAATCCTAGATGACGCGTGTCATATGGAATCTCGCTTCGGTCCGTTTGGTGATAACATAAGTTTTGGTGTAAGATAGGTGCACAGTTTGTGTATAAAGCACCCACAGTCTAAGAAACCATTTTGAACACACCTATTGGTACTCCTAGGTGAAGAGGCTCAAGTGGAAGCTCGGTTCGTTCTGTTTCGAGACAGTGCTAATCTTAATGCAAGATAGTTTGCATGGAACGTACCATATGCTCGGAAATAAATTTGGATGCACCCGATGGAACTTCTAGATGATGTGTGTCATGGAATCTCGGTTCAGTCCGTTTGGAGACAATATTAGTTTTAATGCAAGATAGGTGCACAGTTTGCGTCTAATGCACCCGCAATCTAAGAAACAGATGAGGACATCAACACCAGCGATACATCCTCTCCGACACAACCTATAGCTGGTCCTCTTACTCGTGCTCGTGTTCGTCAAGTTAATAATCAAGTGAGTTCCTTGATAAGCTCGTGTCCATCTTGTTTAGACAATGGAAACGTGTGCACTCTTGTTTTGATTAGGAACCAAGGAGAAGACCGAAAGGGAGAAGGACTCACGCTCGCTGGATTCGGACAGCAGCAAAGCGCCAACTTGTGACCGTTACCACAGTTGCATACGGATTCGGATTCAGGCGCTTCAGGACTTGTTGGAAAGCTTATCAAGTCTACTTTCATATGAATCAAGTCCCACGTCAATACCTTTTCGGCAGCAGCGGTAATGATCCAATTACCGTCGATAGGTCTTGCTGTCCAGGGTGCTGCATCACCTCATTTTGGGCTGATGGCCTATGTATCAAGTTGGGTCCTTTAGGGACGCGTCCTAGGGTTGGAGGACGACCCCAACACCTCTTTGGTCGTCAATCCATCTACTTATATCCCTCTAGAGCCGCCATGGTCGTTGGGTTTTGTTTAGATCAAGTTTAGCCTTCGCTACTTGCTTGTAGGCGCGCGTGCAGGATCAGCCGCCCGTCTCCTTGTCTTCGGAACCCCATTGTTGATTCAGATTCAGTTTGAAACCTTCAATTCATCTTGCAAATTCAGTGCTTGTTTCCTCGTTCTTGCTAGTTCTTCGATTGCTTGCAGGACGGGAGCCCTAGGGGCTGGTTGTCGCGCTCCACAAGATCGTGATGGCTATTGGACGTGGTGTATCGGTTGCTAAGGCGCGGTCTTGAGGGCTGTAGTCAGGCCGTGAACGTCATCACCATCCACCAATCGAGTTATCCCCGTCTCTCATCAAAAGATCAGGCAAAAACCCTAGCGGGTTCGCATCAGTTGGTAATCAGAGCAAGGTTCTTCGGTGAGAGACTTCTAATCCTTTGCTGTTTTTAATTAATTTCCTATAGTCCAGAAAAGCCAAAAAAAATATAGTAGATTAGTTTTTCCATAATCCTATTAAACCTTTGTGCCTTGGCTAGTACCGTTTTAGTTAGGGCTTGTTGAATTTGCGTTGCTTCGGTTTGTGTCGAGTTGCTGGTCTTAGTGTCTAGTCCTTTAGAGTTCCGAGTTCTTGTCACCATCTATCTATACACCGCCGAGTATTACCATATCTTCTCTCTGTTGAATCTGTTGCGAAGTCCGAATTGAACTGTGGTCTTGGTCCGGATCGAGTAGAGTTCCAATCTGAGTTCCACCAACGTGATAAAAAAAGGATAACTCCATACTTGTTCGGCCTTACTCCATACTATACCGGAATACCCCTGTACTTTCAAAAAAAAGTGTGTGTAGCGAGTTGCTCTTTTGTATTCTTTTGTTCATATAATCAGTTTTTGAGGTTGCCCAAAAAAAATAAAAAAAAAGAGAAAAGATTCAAAAAAAAGAAGGGGCTGTTTTTCATATTGATTTTAGGTTTCTTCCACCTTGTTTTCGGGGGTGTGCTGTGGTTTTCCTTTGTGTCCAGGCTCGCGTCTCTAGCACGGTCAAGCCTAGGACCAGCATAGTACCATCGTCGAACACTTATTCAGCTCACTTTTATAACTAACGTGGTGCTAGTTCGTTTCTTGTTTCAGCCCACCTATAGCTCCACATACTCTACAGCTTGACAGGTCTTGTGCTGCAGCACCGATACACTTCGTCCATTGCTGTACACTTGTTGGCAGACGACCCCTCCTGTCAAGCAAGGTAAGAATTGGTAAGAACTTGTGTTACAGGTTGAGTGTGAGCGACTTGCTGTAGCTACATCCTAGTAGTTGTAGGGCTTTTATTTCTTCACTTGCCTTTTTGTTGTCTTTGTCCTTGAACCATGCCAGGGGCAGATGATGGTAACGAAACACCACATACACCTCACACTAAGGGCATCATACAACATTTTGAAAGGAAAGTGAAGCTGCACACAGAGGGACTTGATAACGACTTGCAGGTGACAAATGAAAAGCTGGGGCAGTTGGAGGCTACGCAGATTGCCACAAACAACAAGCTCACAAGTTTGGAGGAATCCGTTGCTAGTGTGGACAAAAGCCTTGCTGCTCTCCTAAGGCGATTTGATGATTTCCACACCAAAGATAAAGAGAAGCATAAAGAAGAAAAGGAGGGAGATCGAGAGCATGGTAGTCATGAAGATGACTACACTGGTGATACTGAACATGATGATCAAGACACTCGTGATCGACGTCGCCTTCGTCACAACCGTAGAGGTATGGGTGGCAACCGCCGACGCGAGGTACACAATAATGATGATGCTTTCAGTAAGATTAAATTTAAGATACCCCCTTTTGATGGTAAATATGACCCTGATGCTTACATCACTTGGGAGATTGCTGTTGATCAAAAGTTTGCATGTCATGAATTTCCTGAGACTACACGTGTTAGGGCTGCTACTAGTGAGTTTACAGATTTTGCTTCTGTTTGGTGGATAGAATATAGAAAGAAAAATCCTAATAACTTATCTAGAACTTGGGATGCGCTGAAAAGGGCCATGAGAGCTAGATTTGTTACATCTTACTATGCGCGTGATATGATAAATAAGTTGCAGCAATTAAGACAAGGTGCTAAACGTGTAGAAGAATATTATCAGAAATTACGAACGGGTATGTTGCGTTATAACCTAGAGGAGGATGAGGAACCGGCTATGGCTAGATTTTTGGGTGGGTTAAATCGGGAAATTCAGGACATCCTCGCTTACAAAGAATACAATAATGTAACCCATTTGTTTCATCTTGCTTGTAAAGCTGAAAGGGAAGTGCAGGGACGACGTGCTAGCGCAAGGAGTAATATTTCTGCAGGGAAGGCTAATTCATGGCAGCAACACGTGGCTTCAACTCCATCTACACGTATTTCTACTCCATCATCTAGTGACAAGACTCGAGCTGCCCCCACCAATTCAGTTGCGAAGACGATGCAAAAGCCTGCTGCGAGTACTTCATCCGTGGCATCGACGGGTAGAACAAGCAACATACAATGTCACCGGTGCAAGGGATATGGGCACATGATGCGTGACTGTCCAAACAAGCGAGTTATGATTGTCAGGGATGATGGTGAGTACTCATCTGCTAGTGATTTTGATGAGGATACACTTGCACTGCTTGCGACTGACCATGCAGGTAATGAAGATCAAATAGAAGAACATATTAATGCAGGTGAAGCGGACCACTATGAGAGCTTGATCGTGCAGCGAGTGCTTAGTGCACAAATGGAGATGGCGGAGCAAAATCAGCGACACATTTTATTCCAAACAAAGTGTGTCATCAAAGAGCGTTATTGTCGCATGATCATTGATGGAGGTAGCTGCAACAACTTGGCAAGCAGCGATATGGTGCAGAAGCTTGCCCTCAACACCAAACCACACCCGCATCCCTACTACATCCAATGGCTGAACAACAGTGGTAAGACAAAGGTAACTAGACTTGTGAGAATTAATTTTTCCATCGGATCCTACAAAGATATTGTTGAATGTGATGTTGTGCCTATGCAAGCTTGTAACATTCTTCTAGGTAGACCTTGGCAATTTGATAGAGATTCTATGCATCATGGTAGATCAAATTAGTATTCTTTTCTATACCATGATCGCAAAATTGTGTTGCATCCTATGTCCCCTGAAACTATTATGCAAACTGATGTTGCTAGGGCTACTAAACAAAGTGTGAGAGCAATAAAAATGATAAATCTGTAATTGGTAACAAAGATGAGATAAAACTGAAAGGACGTTGTATGATAGCTACCAAATCAGATATTAATGAGTTCAATGCATCCACTTCTGTTGCTTATGCTTTGATATGCAAGGATGCTTTGATTTCAATTGAGGATATGCAATGTTCTTTGCCCCCTGCTGTTGCTAACGTTTTGCAGGAGTATTCTGATGTGTTTCCATGTGAGGTACCAGCGGGGCTGCCTCCACTACGCGGGATTGAGCACCAAATTGATCTTATTCCTGGAGCAGTTTTGCCAAATCATGCACCATACAGGACAAACCCGGAGGAAACAAAGGAAATTCAGCGACAAGTGCAAGAACTACTAGACAAAGGTTTTGTTCGAGAATCTCTTAGTCCTTGTGCTGTTCCAGTAATTTTAGTGCCTAAGAAAGATGGAACATGGCGTATGTGTGTTGATTGTAGAGCTATTAATAATATCACCATTCGATATCGACACCCTATTCCACGATTAGATGATATGCTAGATGAACTGAGTGGCGCTGTTGTGTTTTCAAAAGTTGATTTACGTAGCGGGTACCCACAGATTCGTATGAAATTGGGAGATGAATGGAAAA
>NC_012874.2:47749301-47749983 GCF_000003195.3 Sorghum bicolor
GTGCTTTCATTGGGAAATTTGTTGTCGTATATTTTTGATGACATATTGATTTACAGCAAATTATTGGATGAACATCTTGATCATTTACGTGCTGTTTTTAATGCACTACGCGAGGCACGTTTATTTGGTAACCTTGAGAAGTGCACCTTTTGCACCGATCGAGTGTCTTTTCTTGGTTATGTTGTGACTCCATAGGGAATTGAGGTTGATCAAGCCAAGGTGGAAGCTATACAGGGATGGCCTGTCCCAAATACTATCACCCAGGTGCGGAGTTTCCTAGGACTTGCTGGATTCTATCGCCGTTTCGTGAAGGATTTCAGCACCATTGCTGCACCATTGAATGAGCTTACAAAGAAGGGGGTGCCTTTTGATTGGGGCAAAGCACAAGAGAATTCATTCAACATGTTGAAAGATAAGTTAACTCATGCACCTCTCCTACAACTTCCTGATTTTAATAAGACTTTTGAGCTTGAATGTGATGCTAGTGGAATTGGTTTGGGAGGTGTTTTATTACAAGAGGGAAAACCTATTGCATATTTTAGTGAGAAATTGAGTGGGCCTGTTCTCAATTATTCAACTTATGATAAAGAACTCTATGCTCTTGTTAGAACATTAGAGACATGGCAGCATTATTTGTGGCCCAAAGAGTTTATTATCCATTCTGATCATGAATCTTGAAACA
>NC_012874.2:47769537-47788344 GCF_000003195.3 Sorghum bicolor
GCACAGAAGGGAAGGAAATATTATTGCTGATGCTTTATCACGGAGATATACTTTGCTGAATCAACTTGATTACAAAATATTTGGGTTAGAAACAATTAAAGACCAATATGTTCATGATGCTGATTTTAGAGACGTGTTGCTGCATTGTAAAGATGGAAAAGGGTGGAATAAATTCATCGTTAGTGATGGGTTTGTGTTTAGAGCTAACAAGCTATGCATTCCAGCTAGCTCTGTTCGTTTGTTGTTGTTGCAGGAAGCGCATGGAGGTGGCTTGATGGGACATTTTGGAGCCAAGAAGACCGAGGACATACTTGCTGGTCATTTCTTTTGGCCAAGGATGAAGAGAGATGTGGAGAGGTTTGTTGCTCGTTGCACAACATGTCAAAAGGCAAAGTCACGGTTAAATCCCCACGGTTTGTATTTACCTCTTCCTGTTCCTAATGCTCCTTGGGAGGATATATCTATGGATTTTGTGTTGGGACTACCAAGGACTAGGAGGGGACATGATAGTGTGTTTGTGGTTGTTGATAGATTTTCTAAGATGGCACATTTCATACCATGTCATAAAACTGATGATGCTACAAATATTGCTGATTTGTTCTTTCGAGAAATTGTTCGCTTACATGGTGTGCCCAACACAATTGTTTCTGATCGTGATGCTAAATTTCTTAGTCATTTTTGGAAGACTTTGTGGTTCAAATTGGGGACTAAGATTTTATTTTCCACCACTTGTCATCCCCAAACTGATGGTCAAACTGAAGTTGTTAATAGAACTTTATCCACTATGTTAAGGGCTGTTTTAAAGAAGAATATTAAGATGTGGGAAGAATGTTTGCCTCATATTGAGTTCCCTATAATCGTTCATTGCATTCTACTACAAAAATGTGTCCTTTTGAGATTGTCTATGGCTTCTTGCCACGTGCTCCTATTGATTTAATGCCTTTGCCAAGTTCTGAAAAAATAAATTTTGATGCTAAGCAACGTGCTGAATTGATGTTAAAATTGCATGAAGCCACTAAACAAAACATAGAGCGCATGAATGCTAAGTACAAATGCGCTGGGGATAAAGGTAGAAAGCAATTGATTCTGGAACCTGGGGATTTGGTTTGGTTGCATTTGCGAAAAGATAGATTTCCAAACTGAGAAAATCCAAATTGATGCCTAGAGCTGATGGTCCTTTTAAAGTGCTGCAACGGATTAATGAGAATGCATATAAGCTTGATCTTCCTGCAGATTTTGGGGTTAGTCCCACATTTAACATTGCAGATTTGAAGCCTTATTTGGGTGAGGAAGATGAGCTTGAGTCGAGGACGACTCAAATGCAAGCAAGGGAGGATGATGAGGACATCAACACCAGCGATACATCCTCTCCGACACAACCTATAGCTGGTCCTCTTACTCGTGCTCGTGTTCATCAACTTAATAATCAAGTGAGTTCCTTGATAAGCTCGTGTCCATCTTGATTAGACAATGGAAACGCGTGCACTCTTGTTTTGATTAGGAACCAAGGAGAAGACCGAAAGGGAGAAGGACTCACGCTCGCTGGATTCGGACAGCAGCAAAGCGCCAACTTGTGACCATTACCACGGTTGCATACGGATTCGGATTCAGGCGCTTCAGGACTTGTTGGAAAGCTTATCAAGTCTACTTTCATATGAATCAAGTCCCACGTCAATACCTTTTCGGCAGCAGCGGCAATGATCCAATTACCATCGATAGGTCTTGCTGTTCAGGGTGCTGCGTCACCTCATTTTGGGCTGATGGCCCATGTATCAAGTTGGGTCCATTAGGGACACGTCCTAGGGTTGGAGGACGACCCCAACACCTCTTTGGTCGTCAATCCATCTACTTATATCCCTCTAGAGCCGCCATGGTCGTTGGGTTTTGTTTAGATCAAGTTTAGCCTTCGCTACTTGCTTGTAGGCGCGCGTGCAGGATCAGCCGCCCGTCTCCTTGTCTTCGGAACCCCATTGTTGATTCAAATTCAGTTTGAAACCTTCAATTCATCTTGCAAATTCAGTGCTTGTTTCCTCGTTCTTGCTAGTTCTTCGATTGCTTGCAGGACGGGAGCCCTAGGGGCTGGTTGTCGCGCTCCACAAGATCGTGATGGCTGTTGGACGTGGTGTATCGGTTGCTAAGGCGCGGTCTTGAGGGCTGTAGTCGGGCCGTGAACGTCATCACCATCCACCAATCGAGTTATCCCTGTCTCTCATCAAAACATCAGGCAAAAACCCTAGCGGGTTCGCATCAGAAACCATTTTGAACGCACATGTTGGTACTCCTAGTTGAAGATGCTCAAGTGGAAGCTCGGTTTGGTCTGTTTCAAGACAGTGCTAATCTTAATGCAAGATAGGTGCAGAGTTTGTATGAAACATACCATATGCTCAGAAATCAATTTGGACGCACCCATTGGAACTCCTAGATGACGTATATCTTATGGAATCTCGTTCGGTCTGTTTGAAGAGTGTTAGTTTCAGTGCAAGATAGGTGCATGGTTTGCGCCTAATGCACCATAGGCTAAAAAACCATTTTGGACACACCCCATGGTACTCCTAGGTGAAGATGCTCAAGTGAAAGCTCGGTTCGGTCTATTTGGAGATAGTGCTAATCTTGATGCAAGATAGGTGTACAATTTGCATGGAAAGTACAATATGCTCAAAAATCAATTTGGACGCACCTGAAGGAACTCGTAGATGACGTGTGTCATATGTATGGAATCTCACTTTGTTCCGTTTGAAGGCAGTGGTAGTTTTAGTGCAAGATAGGTGCACAGTTTGCGACTAATGCACCATAGTCTAAGAAACCATTTTGGACGCACTACTTGGAACTCCTGGGTGAAGAGGCTCAAGTGGAAGCTTGGTTCGATCAGTTTGGAGATAGTGCTAATCCTTATGCAAGGTAGGTGCATAGTTTGCATGGAACATACCATATGCTTGGAAATCATTGTGGATGCACCCGATGGAACTCCTTGATGACGTGTGTCATATGGAATCTTGCTTCGGTCTGTTTGTAGACATTGTATGTTTTAGTGCAAGATAGGTGCACAGTTTGCGCCTAATGCACCATAGTCTAAGAAACCATTTTGGATGCACTATTTGGAACTCCTGGGTGAAGAGGCTCCAGTGCAAGCTTGGTTCGGTCAGTTTGGAGATAGTGCTAATCCTTATGCAAGGTAGGTGCATAGTTTGCATGGAACATACCATATGCTTGGAAATCAATTTGGATGCACCTGATGGAACTCCTTGATGACGTGTGTCATATGGAATCTCGCTTCGATCCATTTGGAGACATTCTAAGTTTCGGCGCAAGATAGGTGCACGGTTTGCATGGAACGTACCAAATGCTTGGAAATCAATCTAGACGCACATGATGGAACTCCTAGATGCTTGCTTTGGTCTGTTTGGAGACAGTGTTAGTTTCGGTGCAAGATAGGTGCAAGGTTTGCACATAATGCAGCAAAGGCTAAGAAACCATTTTGGACGCACCTAATGGTACTCCTAGGTAAAAGGCTCAAGTGAAAGCTCGTGTTTGGTCTATTTGGAGATAGTGCTAATCTTGATGCAAGATAGATGCACGGTCTACATGGAACGTACCATATGCTTAGAAATTAATTTGGACACACCCGATAAAACTCCTTGATGACGTGTGTCATATGGAATCTCGCTTTGGTGTGCTTAGAGACAGTATTAGTTTCGGTGCAAGATATGTGCATGGTTTGAGCCTAATGCACCAAAGTCTAAGAAACCATTTCTGACGCACCTGTTTGTACTCCTAGATAAAGAGGCTCAGGTGGAAGCTCGGTTCAGTCTGTTTGGAGATAATGCTAATCTTGATGCAAGATAGGTGCACGGTTTACATGGAACATACCATATGCATGGAAATCAATTTGGATGCACCCGATGGAACTCCTTGATGAAGTGTGTCATATGGAATCTCACTTTGGTCTGTTTAGAAACAGTGTTAGTTTCAGTGCAAGTTATGTGCATGGTTTGCGCCTAATGCACCATAGTCTAAGAAACCA
Source organism: Sorghum bicolor (assembly GCF_000003195.3). Taxonomy (NCBI): domain Eukaryota; kingdom Viridiplantae; phylum Streptophyta; class Magnoliopsida; order Poales; family Poaceae; genus Sorghum; species Sorghum bicolor. The sequence goes on from NC_012874.2 coordinate 47,773,559, forward strand.
TTTCGGAAGCACCTGTTGGTACTTCGGTGAAGAGGCTCAAGTGGAAGCTCGGTTTGATCTGTTTGGAGATAGTGCTAATCTTCATGCAAGATAGGTGCATGATTTGCAAGGAACATACCATATGCTTAGAAATCAATTTGGACGCACCCAATGGAACTCCTAGATGACGTGTGTCATATGGAATCTTGCTTCGCTCCGTTTGAAGATATTGTAAGTTTTAGTGCAAGATAGGTGCACAGTTTGCGCCTAATGCACCATAGTCTAAGAAACCATTTTGGACGAACTGTTTGGTAATCCTGGGTGTAGAAGCTCAAGTGGAAGCTTGGTTCGGTCAGTTTGGAGATAGTGGTAATCCTTATGCAAGGTAGGTGCATGGTTTGCATGGAACATACCATATCCTTGGAAATCAATTTGCATGCACCCGATGGAACTCGTTGATGACGTGTGTCATATGGAATCTCGCTTTGGTCCATTTGGAGACATTGTTAGTTTTAGGGCAAGATAGGTGCACAGTTTGCACCTAATGGACCATAGTCTAAGAAACGTTTTTGGGGGCACTTGTTGGTACTCCTAGGTGAAGGGGGTCAACTGGATGCTCGGTTCGGCCTGTTTGGAGATAGTGCTAATCTTGATGCAAGATAGGTGCACGGTTTGCATGGAACATACCAAATTGCATGGAAATCAATCTGGATGCACCCGTCCTTGATGATGTGTGTCATATGGAATCTTGCTTTGGTTAGTTTAGAAAAAGTGTTAGTTTCAGTGCAAGATATGTGCAAGGTTTGCGCCTAATGCACCATAGTCTAAGAAACCATTTTGGAAGCACCTGTTGGTACTTCGGTGAAGAGGCTCAAGTGGAAGCTCGGTTTGATCTGTTTGGAGATAGTGCTACTCTTGATGCAAGATAGATGCACGGTCTGCGTGGAACGTACCATATGCTTAGAAATTAATTTAGACACACCCGATAGAACTCCTTGATGACGTGTGTCATATGGAATCTCGCTTTGGTGTGCTTAGAGACAGTATTAGTTTCGGTGCAAGATATGTGCACGGTTTGCGGCTAATGCACCAAAGTTTAAGAAACCATTTTGGAAGCACCTGTTCGTACTCCTAGGTGAAGAGGCTCAAGTGGAGGCTCGGTTCGGTCTGTTTAGAGATAGTGCTAATCCTGATGCAAGATAGGTGCACGATTTGCATCGAACATACCATATGCTCAGAAATCAATTTGGATGCACTAGATGGAACTCCTAGATGACATGTGTCATATGGAATCTCACTTTGGTCCGTTTAGAGACAGTGTTAGTTTCGGTGCAAGATAGGTGCACGGTTTGCACCTAATGCACCATAGGATATGAAACCATTTTGGTCGCACCCGATGGTACTCCTAGGTCAAGGGGCTCAAGTGAAAGCTCAGTTTGGTCTATTTGGAGATAGTGTTAATTTTTATGCAAGATAGATGCACGGTTTGCATGGAATATACGATATGGTCAAAAATTAATTAGGACGCACCTGATATAACTCCTTGATGATGTTTGTCATATGGAATCTTGCTTCGATTCGTTTAGAGACAGTGTTTGTTTTGGTAGAAGATATGTGCACGGTTTATGCCTAATGCACCATAGGCTAAGAAACCATTTTAGACGCATCTGATGGTACTCGTAGTTGAAGAGGCTGGAGGCTTAGTTGAAGAGGCTGGAGGCTCAATTTGGTCTGTTCAGATATAGTGCTAATCTTGATGCAAGATAGTTGCACAGTTTGCATGGATCGTACCATATGTTTAGAAATCAATTTGGACGCACCCAATGGAACTCGTAGATGACGTGTGTCACATGGAATCTTGATTCGGTCTGTTTGGAGACAATGTTAGTTTCGGTGCAAGATAGGTGCATAGTTTGTGCCTAATGCACTATAGTCTAAGAAAAAATTTTTGACGCTCATGTTTGTACTCCTAGATGAAGAGGCTCAAGTGGAAGCTCGGTTCGGTCTGTTTGGAGATAGTGCTAATCTTGATGCAAGATAGGTGCACGGTTTGCATGGAACATACCATATGCTTGGAAATCAATTTGGATGCACCCGATGGAACTCCTTGATGACGTGTGTCATATGGAATCTCGCTTTGGTCTGTTTAGAAACAATGTTAGTTTCGGTGCAAAATATGTGGATGGTTTGCGCCTAATGCACCATAGTCTAAGAAACCATTTTGGAAGCACCTGTTGGTACTTCGGTGAAGAGGCTCAAGTGGAAGATCAGTTTGATCTGTTTGGAGATAGTGCTTATCTGGATGTAAGATAGCTGCATGGTCTACATGGAACGTACCATATGCTTAGAAATTGAGTTGGACACACCCGATAGAACTCCTTGATGACGTGTGTCATATGGAATCTCGCTTTGGTGTGCTTAGAGATAGTATTACTTTCGGTGCAAGATTTGTGCATGGTTTGCGCCTAATGCACCAAAGTTTAAGAAACCATTTTGGAAGCATGTGTTGGTACTCCTAGGTGAAGATGCTCAAGTGGAGGCTCGGTTCAGTCTGTTTAGATATAATTCTAATCTTGAGGCAAGATAGGTGCACAATTTGCATGGAACATACCATATGCTCATAAATGAATTTGGACACACCAAATGGAACTCCTAGATGACATGTGTCATATGGAATCTCACTTCGGTCCGTTTAGAGACAGTGTTAGTTTCGGTGCAAGATACATGCACGGTTTGCACCTAATGCACGATAGGATAAAAAACCATTTTCGACGGACCCGATGGTACTCAATTGAAAGCTCAGTTTTATCTGTTTGGAGATAGTGCTAATCTTGATGCAAGATAGATGCACGGTTTGCATGGAACATACGATATGGTCAAAAATCAATTAGGACGCACCTGATATCACTCCTTGATGACGTGTGTCATATGGAATCTTGCTTGGTAGAAGACGGTTTACGCCTAATGCACCATAGGCTAAGAAACCATTTTAGATGCGTCCGATGGTACTCGTAGTTGAAAAGGCTGGAGGCTCGATCTGGTCTGTTCGGATATAGTGCTAATCTTGATGCAAGATAGTTGCACAGTTTGCATGGATCGTACCATATGTTAAGAAATCAATCTGGACGCACCCAATGGAACTCCTAGATGACTTGTGTCATATGGAATCTTGATTCGGTCTGTTTGGTGTAACATCCCTGATGTTACGGTTACTAAAAACGGATCATGTCATCATAAGCATTGCAGAGCATAATTGTTAAAGCACATTAGTATGCATCAACTTAAAACAAGTTTATTTTTATTGCTTGAGCTTAGGGAGGTAGAGTGTGTTTGTGTGGGATGTTGATGCTTGTGTGGTTGCTAAAAACCCTAGGGTGGAAGTTTTCCGAAAAGCTAAGGGGGGGAAAACCCTGATTTCTGGATTCTAGATTTGTCCCCTTTTGCATAAGTCAAAAACTAAGCAAAATTTGAGGTTGAGTTCAAAAGCAAAGTTGTAGCTCTTGGCAAGATGTACAACTTTGGTGTTTTGAGTTTTTGAAGTTTCAATACAAGATTCAAAGTAATTTTGAAATTACAGATTTCCGAAAAGTGTCCCCTTTTCTAACTTAAACCCCCAATTCAAAATCCATTTGGAATTTTGAAAAGTGGTCAACATGAAAGTTGTAGAGCACAAAAAGTTGAGCAACTTTCATGTTGGGAGTTTTTCAAGTTGTTATGCAAAATCAAAAGTAATTTTTGGAAATCCTGATTTGCCCCAATTCAAAAATTTGAATTTCTTTTGAATTGAGTTTGATTTTCAAACTGTTTGGCAAAATTACCCTTTTTCCATTGAGAATCAGCTTGGGACACCTAAATATGATTTGTAGCCTACAAAATTTGGCACAACTTTTGTTTTGGTGGAAATTGGTCTTTAGTTCAAATTTTGGCTGAAATTCGCAAGGGGACAAAAGGGGGAAGATAGGGGTTGCTACAGTGATCCGATAGGGATCACCGGCTCCCTGCCCAGCGCAGCTGCCGCGCGAGCAGCGCCGCGCGCATGCATGAGTGCACGCAGCTGCTTGCTGCCAGGGTCGCCAGGCGACGTGGATGCCTTAGGCTTGCCTTCCCCTCCACTTGAGCACCGACGTGGACGACGCCGTCCGTTTTCTCTGTCCACGGCCGGAGAAACTCGACCTCTCTCTCTCTGAAATCCACCGCACTCCGTTCCTTTCGAGCCAAATTGAGCACGCTGCCGTTTTCGCCACCTCCTTGCGGACCCAGAGCACCCCCGAGCTCACGCCCTAACCCCCTCAAACGCCAGAACTTCTCCTTCTTCTCTAAGTCCGGCCGGCGTCGCCGCCGTGGAACCCTTCACGTGAGCACGCTGCTCCAGTCGGTACCACGCCTTGAAGGCGGTCGTTCCGAATTCTTCTTGTTTCCCCGATACTCATGCGCTCGCTATTTCTCACTGGACGCCAACAGAATCACCGGAGCAACCTCGCCGGAGCCGGAGCATCCGCCCGACCGCACGGCCACCGTCGCCAAGCTTCTCTACCGCTTCTCCCGCCGTGGTGATGTGAGCATCATGATCCCCACTTCTTCCCGGACCTCCCGGACCTACTGGTTCACGCTCTACCGAACCTCCGTGCCCGGTCCTCGGCGACCGACGCGGCCGTCCGCCATTTGCGCGGTTGAGGTGGAAAGAGAGCGAGAGAGCGTCCGTGAGTGGTAGCTTTGGAGTCGCAGGGTTGGCGCGGTGCTGGTGCGCGCGCGCGCGGGGGCCGCGGAACCCGCTAACGGTCGCCGGAGCGGCGGCAGCACCGCCGTGAGCGAGGGAGGCGAAGCTGACAGGCGGGACCCGCCTGTCAGCGTCCCGCAGCGTGAGGAGAGGGGGCAGCACGCGCCGTCCGCGCGGGGGAGCGCCCCCGGGCCGATTTGGGCCGTGTCCAAGCGGGCCGTCTGCGCAGCGCGGTTGTGGGCCGACCTGCGGGCCAAGATCTAGGCCGCCCACTGCGCAGAGATCCTTTTCTTTTTCTTTTTATGCAAGTTTTGTTTGATGTTTGAAATTATATGATAAATGGTGTGCTAATCCAAAATTGATGAAAGTTTTTGTATAGGTTCCATAAAGTGGGTAGAACACAAGAAAAATAGTGGATTCTATTTTTCTGGTAGTTTACATGTCTATAAAAATTGGCTCTTTAATTAGTGAATAAAACTTCTAGGAATTTTAGTAATTTATTAGGAGGTCCAAAAATCACCAAAAATTGTAGAGAGCCTCTGAGTGGTATTCCCTGGCTCCACACAAAATTTGGTGGCATTTGGATAATGTTTGATTAAAATATTAATAAACCTTTATTTAGCACTTAAATAATAATTCCAAAATAATTAAATGGTGATTATTTAGATCCTCATATTTAGGGTTGAGTGATTTTGGATTGTGTGATAACCTAAGGTCATTAACCCTAATGACCTTTGGCATTTGATTATTGTTTAGCCATAATGCTTAATTACTGTCATTAGTAATTAATTAAGAGTTAATTAAGGTAATTAGGATTAATAATTAACTAATTTAAGATAAGTGTGAATTAAATAAAGTTTTAGTTTACAGATGCAATCTCTTGGGTAAAATCATTAAGTTATTAAACAACTTTATTTAGCGATAATTCTGTATTGCATCAAGAAGGCGAGTTGTACTCGATTTGGTCCTTCTTGCATATTTGTCATACGCATATCATAAGCATTCATCATTTTGCGTATAGTGTCCGTGACCGAAGGAGCGCCCGTTGAACCGAACCCCGAGGTCGGTGCTCCGTTCGAGAAAGTCGGATCCGAGACTTGGGAAGTCTCCGAGGGTCCCTCTCTGCCCTGCAACCAAGGCAAGCCCCGGATGCATTAACCCCTCCTTGGATGTTTTAAATCTTTTGTCACTTATGAATTGAAGATGCTGCATTAGATAGTTGAGAATTGGGTTAACCTACTTGCTGCATTTACTACCTTGATATCCGTATCCTGTCCTTGACACCTGTTTTATTTTAAAATTGCGTAGCGATGCTTAGCCCTGCTACTAGATAGGTTTTTAAACAAGAAAGTTTGAAGGGTTGTTGTGGGATACGCTTACGATCAATGATGTTTCAATTTGAGACCGGTCGGTGGACTTGCTCTAAGAATGGAGTCTTAAAGTAGTGTCTCCGACTGTGTTGATTAAGGACCGTTCCGTTGATGGCCTGCTGGGTTGAGAATTTATAGTACTAGCCACTTGCCTTCGGTAAGCCCGGTCTTGTGATCCCTCGACGCGAACAGCTACTCGCGCACTGGGAGTGGAAAGATGGCGAGAGTAGTGTGTACCCACCTTACGGATCTGAGATGACCGGAAAACATCTAGATCGGCTGTAGGATGGTGGGGTACTGTGCTCTCGGGTGCCGCGAACCTGGTCAGATTTGGGGAGAGCTTGATTTGGGTTGACATATGCAAGATTTGGTTCTACATATGTCGGGTGGTTAGGAACTCCAGCTGGATTGCTAAGCGATTCGAATCGTCGTTGCTCCCCGATTGGGAGACTCAATTCATTCGACCCTCATCGTAGTTAAATATGCAACTGAATGATAACCTGAGAAAGGGGAAAATGTCCCATGAGGTTCGGATCCCAATTCCCGGACTCATAGCGACATGAAGCTATGGCCATCGATAAATAATACTTTATGATAGGACTAGGAACTCACGGATTCGTCTGTGGGGAACAACCAGTTAGACTGTCCTCGAACTCCTCGGCCTCTGCGAGGGAGGAATTCGTGGGTAAAACTTGAAAATAAGGATGCACTACTAGTAAGCTTTTTACGCAAAACACTTTGGCTCCTTGCTCAGCCACCCCTTGTCTACCCTAAGCCTGCATCCCTAAGTTCTCCTCTTTTCCCATCGGGTAAGTCTTGTTGAGTACCCCCATACTCAGGGTTTTATAACCTCTGTTGCAGGTGAAGCACAGGAGCCGACTTGTTTCGGACCCTGTTGTGTGACCGTCGTCGAGGTTGACGACGAAGAAGAGTGAGCGTGACCCATGGGCAGGGTCTGTAAATTTGTTCTGTCTATACTAAAGTTTCAGTTGCTCCGCTGGACCAGGCTTGTAATAACACTCTACTATTTGGAAGAACTCCTTTTGTAAATTAAGTTATGTAATACTTCCGCTGTTTCACTCTGAAATATTATTTTGGTCTTGTGTCGTTGAGTTACTGCTTTATCTTCGCAACGAATGATCCTGGTGTTAAGGTGGCCACTTGCTATCCTGTAAGGGCGAGAAGAAACAGTTCTCGTTGTTTGACCATTACCAGTGGTCAGGACGAGCCAGCTTGGTACGCCACAGGTAGCAGTGGAATGAGCGCCCAGCAATGCTCATCGGACTTCTGAAGTGGGAGGACTCCCGGCATCACCGTCAGAGGTCCTTAGGACAATGGCAGGTGCCGGTGGGCCCAAACACTTAGGGGGTTCTGCCACACGTTGCCTTAACCTGACTAAATCGGTAATTTTCTTCTCATGAACTCCAGAAAAGAAATATTTATGAAATTGCTTTTCTAGATCGGCCCACGTAATCACTGAGTTTGGAGGTAATGAAATAAACCAAGTAAAGGCCGATCCAGATAAGATGATGAGAACAAACAAACTCTTAACTAGATGATGAGAACAAACAAACAAACAATCTCTGTTGGCAGCCTTCCCACACTGGATGATGAATCTGTTGACATGCTCCATGGTTGACGTATCATCTTGTCGAGAGAACGTGGTAAAATCCGATACCTTATACCAATTTGGAAGCGGGATCAAATCATATGCGGGATCAAATCCGATAAGAGTAAGTATTGACCTTCGGTTTTATTCCGAATTGGTCTCTCATGACCTCAGCTATGTTATCAGCCCAATATGCATCAGTAAGGTCTCTCTTACTAATCTAAACTTACCCTCTACAGGATGGCTCGTCAGAAGCAGACCCCGCGTAAGCGGACCGGTCCAAAAGGAGTTCCCCGACATCAGCTAGCTCCACGCAGTGATCAAGCCAGTAGTAGCCGTTCACCGCCTCAGCAGGAGGTGGACAGGTTGTCCGCCGAATTGACTGAGGTGATGAGAGAGAGAATGTACAATATTATGGAGATTGGCAAGCTTAAAGTTCAACTGGCCAAAGAAAAACAAGCTACGGAAAACTGTGAAGCTATGTTGTCCCGGATGGTGGAGGAGCGGAATGCAGCCATTGCCCGAGAGGAAGAAGCTAGGAGCACCCATAGGCATGAGCTAACTAGGATGAACGCAAAGTTGGGCAAGGCAAGGTATCTTAAGGATTTGTATGTGAAGATGGCAGCCACGGTCACCGCACAACGGGATGTCGCGTGGCAATGAGAGGACCAGCTCCAGCTGGAGAAACTGGAGCTGGCACATCACTTAGATACAGTCAATGACCTGGCTATGCAATATCGTGATATTGCAGTTGATCTGTATCATCAACTCCACCCACCTCCCGGCGAAGGAGAAATGGATACGGATGGCGAGTTGGTAGACGATGGAGAACCTGACCCAGGCCTCAATGATGAAGAGGAGTCCGACCCCGATAACAACAACCCAGGGGGTAATCAGGATGATGGCGATGACGACCCGGGCTACAGCTCTGGCCACACCGATTAATTCGGTGAAACCGAGGGCAACGTCGTTGTAGGGGTCTTAGCTTGCCGTAGTGGGGTTCGGGTTTGTAGTATAAGTTCTCTTTTGGTTTGAAAAGTTGTACTTGCTTACTCTTGGTGTGTATCTAACTAATGTTTAATAAGTGAATGAAAGAATGTAAGATATGTTCTGTGTTATGAATTTTACGTGGTAACAGGTATCTACGATTCTTGTAACAGATGCCGATGCGTACTCGCGGCTCCGATGGAGCTGGGACATCCCAGGGAGGGGATGATATCCCCAACCCTCCACCTGCTCCACCTTCTTTGGCTGACGCCATTGCTGTTTTGTTAAGTGCCACTACTGACAATGCTCGCTTGCTGCGCGAGCTAGCACAGCGTCAACCACACCCTGCTCCAAACTTCAGGGCACCGCGCAACGGGGACGGAGAGGCTCGGTATGTGGACTTTACCGAGACCAGGCCCCCGGTGTTCACTAAGGCCGATGAGCCTTTAGAAGCGGATGACTGGCTCCGAACCATGGAGCATAAGTTCAGTTTGATTCAATGTTCAGAAACTCAGAAACCCTTATTTGCAGCTCAGCAGCTTCGGGGAGCTGCAGGTGCCTGGTGGGAGAACTTCTTAGCTATTCAAGCTCCCGGACATCAAGTCACTTGGACCGAATTTAAGGACGCGTTCCGCGCCCACTACATCCCCGAAGGGCTCATGGCCATGAAGGCCGAAGAGTTTCTCGCCTTGCAGCAAGGCGATAAAAGTGTTATGGAATACGTGGCAAGGTTTAATCATCTCTCTCAATATGCCACGGATCATGTGAACACTGACAGAAAGAGGAAAGCCTGTTTCATGCGTGGTCTAAATACTAAACTTCAAACCATGATGACCACTTGCCAAAATGCTACTTTCTATGAGGCGGTAAATATTGCTATCGCCTAAGAGGAAAAGAATAGGAAACATAAGGAAGCCAAGAAGAAGGCTGCTTCCTCTTCTTTCTCTGGTCGCGGTCAAAAGCGCCAGAGGATCATTTATCATCCACAGGGCCACGGACGTTTCCAAACGCCGTCACCTTATCGTGGTCCTTTCTCCCCTCCACAGTACAGACCCGGGCAGCAGGTATATTCTCGACCTACTGCCATTGCTTTTGCACCACGCCAGCCGAACGCCCCGGGTGTTCGCCCTACTGCTCCGCCCAGCCACAATTACCCTTGCTTCAATTGTGGTAAACCTGGGCATTTCTCTAAAGAGTGCCCTTTTCCCCGCCAAACCAACCCTACCTTTCCAAGGCCACCTATGGGCCAACCCCAGCCGGGTCAGTTCAGAACTGGGGTTCAAAAAGGGCAACAGGTACAGAAAGGTAGACCGGTAAAGAAGACAGGGCAAGTCTTCCATACTGAAGTGGAGACAATTCCAGAGGGTGAACCAGTGATGATGGGTACGTTTCCTGTTGCGAAGCATCCTGCTTTAATGCTCTTTGATTCTGGTGCATCCCATACATTCATCAATCGCACCTTTGTGTTAAAGCATGGCATACCCATTGGGGAAACACAAGATCATTTTTATATACAGTCGCCAGGAGGACGGCTGATGTCTAAAGAAATGGTTCACCAAGTACCCATCGAATTTGGTGGGCACAATTTTCCTACTAGCATGATTGTTCTTAAGGACCAAGAAATTGATGTCATCTTGGGCATGAACTGGATGGCACAACGAGGGGTTGTGCTGGATACCCTGCATCGAACCATTAAAATCCCATTGCCCAATGAGAATTCTTATTTGCTAATTCAGTTAGTTACTCCCAAACGGACCGTTGGGCAAGTTCATGCCGCTAGTATGTCTGAAGTCAAAGATATTCCGGTAGTTCGAGATTTTCCGGATGTATTTCCTGAAGACTTACCAGGTCTGCCTCCGGACCGGGATGTACAATTCAGTATAGAATTGAAACCAGGAACGGCCCCAATATCTCGAAGGGCCTACAGAATGGCACCGAAAGAGCTGGCCGAATTAAAAACCCAATTACAAGAGTTGTTGCAGAAGGGTTTTATTCAGCCCAGTTCTTCTCCATGGGGTTGACCAGCTAGCTGGGGCCAAAGTGTTCTCAAAAATTGATTTGAGATCAGGGTACCACCAAATTAAAATTAGGCCGGAAGATGTGCCCAAGACCGCTTTCACAACCCGTTACGGGCTGTATGAATACTTGGTGATGTCTTTTGGGTTGACTAACGCACCGGCCCATTTCATGTACCTGATGAACTCTGTCTTCATGCTAGAACTAGATAAATTTGTTGTTGTCTTTATTGACGACATTTTGATTTACTCCAAGACTAAGAAAGAACATGCTGAACACTTGAGAATCGTGCTGACCCGTCTCAGGGAGCATCAGCTATATGCCAAGTTCAGCAAATGTGAGTTCTGGCTGGACAAAGTTCATTTCCTGGGTCATGTATTATCAGCGGAAGGAGTCGCTGTAGACCCAGGCAAGGTAGAAGATGTGTTGAATTGGAAACCCCCGACTACGGTACATGAGGTCCGTAGTTTTCTGGGCATGGCGGGATATTACCGTCGTTTTATCCCGGACTTTTCCAGAGTCGCCAAACCAATCACAACCTTGCTCAAAAGTCAAACAAAATTTGTTTGGTCACCCCAATGTGAGCAAGCCTTTCAAACTCTGAAAAGGTTGTTGACAACTGCACCTGTCTTAGCCCAGCCAGATATTGAAAAACCCTTTGATGTATATTGTGACGCATCAGGGATCGGATTAGGCTGTGTGCTGATGCAGGAGGGTCGCGTAATTGCATATGCTTCCAGACAACTCAAACCCCATGAAGAGAATTACCCGACCCATGATCTTGAACTAGCCGCCGTGGTACATGCATTAAAGATCTGGCGTCATTATTTGTTGGGGAACACATGTCATTTATATACAGATCACAAAATCTTGAAGTATATCTTTACTCAAGCTGAGCTTAATATGCGCCAGCGAAGGTGGCTAGAACTAATTAAAGATTACGACCTTGAGGTGCATTATCACCCTGGCAAGGCAAATGTAGTAGCGGATGCCCTCAGTCGTAAGGCTCACTGTAATTGCTTAACAGTGACGCCTAGGGATATAACTTTGTGCCAAGAGCTAGAGAACTTGGGAATAGAAATGATTTCCCAAGGAAGCCTTTCCAATCTAAAATTCGATTTCAATCTCGAAGCTCAAATCATAAAGGCACAAAAAGAGAACAAAGGCATGAGACATCTTAAAGAGAAGATTTCTAATAGAGCACCCACAGACTTTAAGGTGGATGATGCGGGAGTAATCTGGTTCAAGAACCGGTTAGTGGTTCCAAAGGTACCTGAGCTACGTCAGCAAATCCTGGATGAAGCTCATACCACGAGGTATTCCATTCATCCGGGAAGCAATAAGATGTATCAGGACCTGAAGCAAAGGTTTTGGTGGACAAAAATGAAGATAGAAATAGCTCGCTATGTGGCCCAATGTGACACCTGTCGAAAGGTCAAAGCCATTCATCTCAAATCCGCTGGGGAGTTGCAACCTTTGCCTATCCCCGCATGGAAATGGGACGACATAAGTATGGATTTCATAGTAGGATTGCCCAAGACGGCCAAGGGCTTTGATTCCATTTGGGTCATAGTAGATCGTCTCACCAAAACAGCACATTTTCTGCCGGTAAAGCTATTGTATCCTGCCTCCACCTATGCTAAGATTTATTTCGACCGTATCCTAAGTCTGCATGGGGTGCCAAAGACAATAGTGTCAGATAGAGGCACACAATTTGTCTCCCAGTTCTGGAAATGTTTACATGAGTCCCTGGGCACTAAGCTTTTATACAGCACAGCCTACCACCCTCAAACTGGTGGGCAAACTGAAAGGGTAAATCAAACCCTAGAAGATCTATTAAGATCTTGTGCCCTGAATTTTCCAGATAAGTGGGATGACTGCTTGCCTCTAGCAGAATTTTCCTACAATAATAGCTATCAAGAGAGTATCAAAATGGCTCCCTTTGAGGCACTGTATGGTCGCCGATGTCGAACTACGTTACACTGGTCAGAACCTGGAGAAAGATGGTTCTTCAGAGTTGACTTAGTGAAAGAGACTGAGAACAAAGTGAAACAAATCCAAAATAACTTGAAAGTTGCTCAGTCCCGACAGAAAAGTTATGCTGATAAAAGACGTCGACCATTAAAGTTCGCCAAAGGTGATCATGTGTATTTGAAAGTATCCCCAATGAAAGGAGTAAATCGTTTTGGTGTTAAAGGCAAGTTAGCGCCTCGTTACATTGGTCCATTTCCAATTATTGACCGATGTGGGCAGGTCGCTTACCGCCTTAAACTGCCCGAACGATTATCCGGGGTACATAATGTGTTCCATGTGTCTCAACTGAAAAAGTGTCTTCGGGTACCAGATCGAGTTCAAGATATTGAAGATGTAAAGCTTGAACCAGATCTAACTTATTCGGAATACCCTATCCGAGTACTGGATCAAAAAGCTAGAGTTACTCGAAGGACAACCACCAAATGGTATAAGGTACAATGGAGCCAGCACTCTGAAGAAGAAGCCACCTGGGAATCTGAAGATTACTTGCTAGAGAATTTTCCTGAATTCCATGCTTCCCTTCAGGACAGCATATGATAACCAGAGAGTGTACTCTAGTGAAGGAAAAGAGTCACCAAAGCCATGTACTTAATGTACATATATGCTTATAATGAAGTATTTTTTTCCCCAACTCCTTGCCTTATGGAAAAGTTGAAGATGAAAGAGTTTTGACAAATTTCCTTTTCCATTACTTACCCTAAGGTTTTAAATCTCGGGGACGAGATTTCTTTAAGGGGGAAGGGCTGTAACATCCCTGATGTTACGGTTACTAAAAACGGATCATGTCATCATAAGCATTGCAAAGCATAATTGTTAAAGCACATTAGTATGCATCAACTTAAAACAAGTTTATTTTTATTGCTTCAGCTTAGGGAGGTAGAGTGTGTTTGTGTGGGATGTTGATGCTTGTGTGGTTGCTAAAAACCCTAGGGTGGAAGTTTTCCGAAAAGCTAAGGGGGGGAAACCCTGATTTCTGGATTCTAGATTTGTCCCCTTTTGCATAAGTCAAAAACTAAGCAAAATTTGAGGTTGAGTTCAAAAGCAAAGTTGTAGCTCTTGGCAAGATGTACAACTTTGGTGTTTTGAGTTTTTGAAGTTTCAATACAAGATTCAAAGTAATTTTGAAATTACAGATTTCCGAAAAGTGTCCCCTTTTCTAACTTAAACCCCCAATTCAAAATCCATTTGGAATTTTGAAAAGTGGTCAACATGAAAGTTGTAGAGCACAAAAAGTTGAGCAACTTTCATGTTGGGAGTTTTTCAAGTTGTTATGCAAAATCAAAAGTAATTTTTGGAAATCCTGATTTGCCCCAATTCAAAAATTTGAATTTCTTTTGAATTGAGTTTGATTTTCAAACTGTTTGGCAAAATTACCCTTTTTCCATTGAGAATCAGCTTGGGACACCTAAATATGATTTGTAGCCTACAAAATTTGGCACAACTTTTGTTTTGGTGGAAATTGGTCTTTAGTTCAAATTTTGGCTGAAATTCGCAAGGGGACAAAAGGGGGAAGATAGGGGTTGCTACAGTGATCCGATAGGGATCACCGCCTCCCTGCCCAGCGCAGCTGCCGCGCGAGCAGCGCCGCGCGCATGCGTGAGTGCACGCAGCTGCTTGCTGCCAGGGTCGCCAGGCGACGTGGATGCCTTAGGCTTGCCTTCCCCTCCACTTGAGCACCGACGTGGACGACGCCGTCCGTTTTCTCTGTCCACGGCCGGAGAAACTCGACCTCTCTCTCTCTGAAATCCACCGCACTCCGTTCCTTTCGAGCCAAATTGAGCACGCTGCCGTTTTCGCCACCTCCTTGCGGACCCAGAGCACCCCCGAGCTCACGCCCTAACCCCCTCAAACGCCAGAACTTCTCCTTCTTCTCTAAGTCCGGCCGGCGTCGCCGCCGTGGAACCCTTCACGTGAGCACGCTGCTCCAGTCGGTACCACGCCTTGAAGGCGGTCGTTCCGAATTCTTCTTGTTTCCCCGATACTCATGCGGTCGCTATTTCTCACTGGACGCCAACAGAATCACCGGAGCAACCTCGCCGGAGCCGGAGCATCCGCCCGACCGCACGGCCACCGT
>NC_012874.2:47790113-47791910 GCF_000003195.3 Sorghum bicolor
AAAATGTCCCATGAGGGTCGGATCCCAATTCCCGGACTCATAGCGACATGAAGCTATGGCCATCGATAAATAATACTTTATGATAGGACTAGGAACTCACGGATTCGTCTGTGGGGAACAACCAGTTAGACTGTCCTCGAACTCCTCGGCCTCTGCGAGGGAGGAATTCGTGGGTAAAACTTGAAAATAAGGATGCACTACTAGTAAGCTTTTTACGCAAAACACTTTGGCTCCTTGCTCAGCCACCCCTTGTCTACCCTAAGCCTGCATCCCTAAGTTCTCCTCTTTTCCCATCGGGTAAGTCTTGTTGAGTACCCCCGTACTCAGGGTTTTATAACCCCTGTTGCAGGTGAAGCGCAGGAGCCGACTTGTTTCGGACCCTGTTGTGTGACCATCGTCGAGGTTGACGACGAAGAAGAGTGAGCGTGACCCATGGGCAGGGTCTGTAAATTTGTTCTGTCTATACTAAAGTTTCAGTTGCTCCGCTGGACCAGGCTTGTAATAACACTCTACTATTTGGAAGAACTCCTTTTGTAAATTAAGTTATGTAATACTTCCGCTGTTTCACTCTGAAATATTATTTTGGTCTTGTGTCGTTGAGTTACTGCTTTATCTTCGCAACGAATGATCCTGGTGTTAAGGTGGCCACTTGCTATCCTGTAAGGGCGAGAAGAAACAGTTCTCGTTGTTTGACCATTACCAGTGGTCAGGACGAGCCAGCTTGGTACGCCACAGGTAGCAGTGGAATGAGCGCCCAGCAATGCTCATCGGACTTCTGAAGTGGGAGGACTCCCGGCATCACCGTCAGAGGTCCTTAGGACAATGGCAGGTGCCGGTGGGCCCAAACACTTAGGGGGTTCTGCCACAGCTGGTATCAGAGCATTCGTTGCTAAGATGACTGCTGAACCTTTTGAAAAACTTCAAAAATTCGTTTGGAACTAATATTATGAACCTGCCTATTTTGAGTCCAAGTGCTTAGTCCTAATCTACCCCTGTCTATAGGCTTTCTGAGAATTTTTGAAGTGGTATGGAGGAGCAACCTAAAGTATTGCCCTATGTTGTAAAAATTTAAGGTACTGTTGTTACGAATTGTTAGTAGGAATCGTAAGTTCGTGCATGCATCATGATGTATTAACTGGTTAAGTTCCTTCCTCCTTGTTGGGTTGGGTGAATAGAATCAATCCTATTCTTGCTAACCTTTAAGGTCTCTCTTACTAATCTAAACTTACCCTCTACAGGATGGCTCGTCAGAAGCAGACCCCGCGTAAGCGGACCGGTCCAAAAGGAGTTCCCCGACATCAGCTAGCTCCACGCAGTGATCAAGCCAGTAGTAGCCGTTCACCACCTCAGCAGGAGGTGGACAGGTTGTCCGCCGAATTGACTGAGGTGATGAGAGAGAGAATGTACAATATTATGGAGATTGGCAAGCTTAAAGTTCAACTGGCCAAAGAAAAACAAGCTACGGAAAACTGTGAAGCTATGTTGTCCCGAATGGTGGAGGAGCGGAATGCAGCCATTGCCCGAGAGGAAGAAGCTAGGAGCACCCATAGGCATGAGCTAACTAGGATGAACGCAAAGTTGGGCAAGGCAAGGTATCTTAAGGATTTGTATGTGAAGATGGCGGCCACGGTCACCGCACAACGGGATGTCGCGTGGCAACGAGAGGACCAGCTCCAGCTGGAGAAACTGGAGCTGGCACATCACTTAGATACAGTCAATGACCTGGCTATGCAATATCGTGATATTGCATTTGATCTGTATCATCAACTCCACCCACCTCCCGGCGAAGGAGAAATG
>NC_012874.2:47792010-47793532 GCF_000003195.3 Sorghum bicolor
AGATGAAGAGGCTCAAGTGGAAGCTTGGTCGGGTCTGTTTGGAGATAGTGCTAATCTTGATGCAAGATAGGTGCACGGTTTGCATGGAACATACCATATGCTTGGAAATCAATTTGGATGCACCAGATGGAACTCCTAGATGACTTGTGTCATATGGAATCTCACTTCGGTCCGTTTAGAGACAGTATTAGTTTCGGTGCAAGATAGGTGCACGGTTTGCACCTAATGCACGATAGGATAAAAAACCATTTTGGACGCACCTGAAGGTACTCCTAGGTCAAAGGGCTCAAGTGAAAGCTCAGTTTGATCTATTTGGAGATAGTGCTAATCTTGATGCAAGATAAATGTATGGTTTGCATGGAACATATGATATGGTCAGAAATCAATTAGGACGCACCTGATATAACTCCTTGATGATGTGTGTCATATGGAATCTTGCTTCGGTTCGTTTAGAGACAGTGTTAGTTTTGATAGAAGATATGTGCACGGTTTACGCCTAGTGCACCATAGGCTAAGAAACCATTTTAGACGCACCCGATGGTACTCGTAGTTGAAGAGGCTCATGTGCAGGCTCGATTTGGTCTGTTCGGATATAGTGCTAATCTTGATGCAAGATAGTTGCACAGTTTGCCTGGAACGTACCATATGTTAAGAAATCAATTTGGACGCACCCAATGGAACTCCTAGATGACATGTGTCATATGGAATCTCGCTTCGGTCTGTTTGGAGACAATGTTAGTTTTGATGCAAGATAGGTGTATAGTTTGTGCCTAATGCACCATAGTCTAAGAAACCATTTTTGATGCACCTATTTGTACTCCTACATGAAGAGGCTTATGTGGAAGCTCGGTACGGTCTGTTTGGAGATAGTGCTAATATTGATGCAAGATAGGTGCACGGTTTGCATGGAACATACCATATGCTTGGAAATCAATTTGGATGCACCCGATGGAACTCCTTGATGATGTGTGTCATATGGAATCTCTCTTTGGTCTGTTTAGAAACAGTGTTAGTTTCGGTGCAAGATATGTGCATAGTATGCGCCTAATGCACCATAGTCTAAGAAACCGTTTTATAAGCACCTGTTGGTACTTCGGTGAAGAGGCTCAAGTGGAAGCTCGGTTTGATCTATTCGGAGATAGTGCTAATCTTGATGCAAGATAGATGCACGGTCTGCATGGAACGTACCATATGCTTATAAATTAATTTGGACACACCTGATAGAACTCCTTGATGACGTGTGTCATATGGAATCTCGCTTTGGTGTGCTTAGAGATAGTATTAGTTTTGGTGCAAGATAGTTGCACAATTTGCACCTAATGCACCATAGTCTAAGAAACTAGTTTGGACGCACTATTTGGTACTTCTGGGTGAAGAGGCTCAAGTGGGAGCTTGGTTCGGTCAGTTTGGAGATGGTGCTAATCCTTATGCAAGGTAGGTGCATGGTTTGCATGGAACATACCATATGCTTGGAAATCAATTGGGATGCACTCAATGGAACTCCTTGATGACTTGTGTCATA
>NC_012874.2:47800751-47802445 GCF_000003195.3 Sorghum bicolor
TTTGGAGATAGCGCTAATCTTGATGCAAAATAGATGCACGGTCCGCATGGAACATACCATATGCTGGGAAATCAATTTGGATGCTCCCGATGGAACTCCTTCATGACGCGCCTCATATGGAATCTCGCTTTGGTCTGATTAGAAACAGTGTTAGTTTCGGTGCAAGATATGTCCCCCCCCCGCGCCTAATGCACCATAGTCTAAGAAACCATTTTGGAAGAACCTGTTGGTACTTCGGTGAAGAGGATCAAGTGGAAGCACAGCTTGATCTATTTGGAGATAGTACTAATCTTCATGCAAGATAGGTGCATGATTTGCAAGGAACATACCATATGCTTAGAAATCAATTTGGACGCACCCAATGGAACTCCTAGATGACGTGTGTCATATGGAATCTTGTTTCGGTCCGTTCGTAGACATTGTAAGTTTTAGTGCAAGATAGGTGCATAGTTTGTTGCCTAATGCAGCATAGTCTAAGAAACCATTTTGGACGCACTATTTGGTACTCCTTGGTGAAGAGGCTCAAATGGAAGCTTGGTTTGGTCAGTTTGCAGATAGTGCTAATCCTTATGCAAGGTAGTTGCATGGTTTGCAAGGAACGTACCATATGCTCAAAAATCAATTTGGCCGCACCAGATGGAACTCCTAGATGACATGTGTCATATGGAATCTCACTTTTGTCCGTTTAGAGATAGTGTTAGTTTCGGTGCAAGATAGGTGCACGGTTTGCACCTAATGCACCATAGGATAAGAAACCATTTTGGTCGCACCCGATGGTACTCCTAGGTCAAGGGGATCAAGCGAAAGCTCAGTTTGGTCTGTTTGGAGATAGTGCTAATCTTTATGCAAGATAGATGCACGGTTTGCATGGAACATACGATATGGTCAAAAATCAATTAGGACGCACCTGATATCACTCCTTGATGACGTGTGTCATATGGAATCTTGCTTCGGTTCGTTTAGAGACAGTGTTAGTTTTGGTAGAAGATATGTGCATGGTTTACGCCTAATGCACCATAGGCTAGGAAACCATTTTAGACGCATCCGATGGTACTCGTAGTTGAAAAGACTGGAGGCTCGATCTGGTCTGTTCGGATATAGTGCTAATCTTGATGCAAGATAGTTGCACAGTTTGCATGGATCGTACCATATGTTAAGAAATCAATTTGGACGCACCCAATGGAACTCCTAGATGACGTGTGTCATATGGAATCTTGATTCGGTCTGTTTGGAGATAATGTTAGTTTCGGTGCAAGATAGGTGCATAGTTTGTGTCTATTGCACTATAGTCTAAGAAACCATTTTTGACGCACATGTTTGTACTCCTAGATGAAGAGGCTCAAGTGGAAGCTCGGTTCGGTCTGTTTGGAGATAGTGCTAATCTTGATGCAAGATAGGTGCACGGTTTGCATGGAACATACCATATGCTTGGAAATCAATTTGGATGCACCAGATGGAACTCCTAGATGACTTGTGTCATATGGAATCTCACTTCGGTCCGTTTAGAGACAGTGTTAGTTTCGGTGCAAGATAGGTGCACGGTTTGCACCTAATGCACGATAGGATAAAAAACCATTTTGGACGCACCTGAAGGTACTCCTAGGTCAAAGGGCTCAAGTGAAAGCTCAGTTTGATCTATTTCGAGAGCGTGCTAATTTGATGCAAGATAAATGCATGGTTAGCATGGAACATAT
>NC_012874.2:47805831-47806809 GCF_000003195.3 Sorghum bicolor
TATTAGCCCCAATTGTGTAGTGCCGCCTCTAAAAGAAGTCCATGATGTTGAGTTTGATGAAACCGAGGGATCTCAAAATGAAGCTCAAAATCTTGATGATGTGAGGGGAGATCAATTGGCAAATGCAATGAAAAACATGGATGTAGGTGACATAAGGCCAAGGCAAGTTGATGATGATAGTAATATTCACATGATCAATCAAGAAGTGCAAATTGATACAAATCAAGCAAGTACTAGTGGCTCTCATGATGATGATCAAAATCAAAATCAAGCAAGTGGAAGCAATCAACTCCCAATACTCCAACCCACAAGCATAGCAAGAGATCATCCATTGGATCAAGTCATTGGTGGTATTCAAAGTGGAGTACAAACAAGATCAAGGCTAGCATCCTTTTGTGAGCACTACTCATTTGTCTCATTTGAGGAACCAAAGAAGATAGAAGATGCATTGAAGGATTCTAATTGGGTAAATGCCATGCATGAAGAATTGAACACCTTCACAAGAAACCAAGTGTGGGTGCTTGTTGAGAGGCTAAAGAACTACAATGTGATTGGTACCAAGTGGGTCTTTAGAAACAAGCAAGATCAAGATGGTGTGGTTGTGAGAAACAAAGCAAGATTAGAAGCACAAGGCTACACTCAAGTGGAAGGTCTTGACTTTGGAGAAACGTATGCACCGGTTGCAAGATTGGAGGCAATTAGAATATTATTAGGCTATGCTTGTGCCCACAACATCAAGCTCTATCAAATGGATGTGAAGAGTGCATTTCTCAAGGGATACATAAATGAGTTGGTTTATGTTGAACAACCTCCCGGTTTTGAAGATGACATGAAACCCAACCATGTTTACAAGCTCAAGAAAGCATTATATGGTTTGAAGCAAGCACCTACAGCATGGTATGAGAGAATTAAGTGCATATTTTCTATTGCGCCAATCGAAAATTTGGAGAAGTCGCGGGAGTGATTTCTCACTGACAA